>NC_079437.1:42396906-42436906 GCF_903798145.1 Danio aesculapii | reverse complement strand
GTCTTGATGAGATGAATCTCACTCTGATTCCTGTTTATGGTTTTGTTGCCAATTAAAAACTGCACTTTAGTCATTTTTACCTTAGTAAATCGTTTTTGCACAGAAAGGAGTAAATAGTATTTTAGCTTAAGATCATGGAGTTAATAAAAAGTCGTTCCAAATCTGAATGAATAAAGGAATAGTTGGTTTGGTTGGTTGGTTCATATTGTGGCGCAATGTTTTCAGAAATTTGCCTATATACAGTATATGCAAAGTTACTACTTACATTATATACAGTAGTACAATTGTTTCAGAAGTAAAGCAATCTTTTGAGTTAAGATACAGATTTAAATGTATGGTAACACTTTACAATAAGGTTATATTAGTTAATGTTAGCTAATTCATTTGCTAACATGAGCAAACACACTTGTTACAGTATTTGTTCATGGTAGTTATCGTTAATCTAAATACAGTTGTTCACTGTTATTTCATGTTAACTCATGGTGCATTAACTTATGTTTACAAGCATACATTTAGACGTTAATAATGTCTAGTAAACATTACATTTTGATTAATAAATGCTGTACAAGCATTGTTGCAACACAGGCTCATTCTGAAAACGTAGCTCTACAGACGTTTCTGGAGACCACGAATTACGTAGCCAGAGGAACGTATGGCTGTATTTCATTTTTTTAAACGAACGCTCCGGGGCGGTGTGATGCTATTCCTTTTCGCACTTACCAGCTGACCGCTTACTTCTGTATGGACAGCATTCTGGCTGCAACCAGTTTGTCCCGTTAGCACGCCATGTACGTCGGCGGAGGAGTTGACTATGACAACGGCGTTCGGGTCCGGTGAAGAGCGGTTTCAGAAAGCAGGTAGGACAAAAACAGAATCCAAAAAATAACATAAACAAGTAAATAGCAGGGTGAGAATGTGGTAAAATCTGAAAACGTGGTGAAAAAAAATCAGACGAGGGCTTTTATTTTTTTGGATTGTTTTTGAAATGTGTTGGTTGGGTTTAGAGAAGTGAGTGGGCGGGTCAATTAATAAAATTGGTTGGGTTTAGGGAAGGAGGAGGGTGGGTAGTCGATCGTTCGCTCAGTCAGTCAAAAAGTCAGTCAAAAAGTGTACACAGCGGCCTCTCGTGGATTTGCGAAAACAAAAACTGCAGAAAAACGTGCCGCCAGGATGTATTTCGTGGTCTCCAGAAATGTCTATAGAGGTACGTTTTCAGAATGAGCCTGGGTTGCACTGTTCATACGTAGTTCATGTTAGTAAATGTGTTAACTAAAAAAATCTTATTGTAAAGTGTGACTAAATGTATACATATTTATTCAAATAAGTCCTAAATTGTCATTTTTTTTTATCAGATTAACATTGACTTTACTGACACTTCTCATCTACATATGCATGTACATATATACAGTTGAAATCAGAATTATTAAAAATAATTGTTTTTCTTTTTTAAATATTTCCCAAATGATGTTTAACAGAGCAAGGAAATTTTCACAGTATGTCTGATAATATTTTTTCTTCTGGAGAAAGTCTTATTTGTTTTATTTCGGCTAGAATAAAATCACTTTTTAATTTTTCAAAAAACATTTAAGGTCAATATTATTAGCCATTTTAAGCTATATTTTTTCAATAGTCTACAGAACAAACCATCGTTATACAAAAACTTGGCTAATTACCATAACCTGCCTAGTTATCCTAATTAACCTAATTAAGCCTTTAAATGTCACTTTAAGCTGCATAGAAGTGTCTTGAAAAATACCTATTGAAATATTATTTGCTGTCATCATGGCAAGGATAAAATAAATCAGTTATTAGAAATGAGTTATTAAAACTTTTATGTTTAGAAATGTGCTGAAAAAATCTCTCTGTTAAACAGAAATTGGGGGAAAGATAAACAGGGGGGGGGGGGGTGATTCAGGGGTTTAATAATTCTGACTTCAGCTGTACATAAATACATACATAACTATTTCTAAAAACACTGGAGTTAATAAAAAGTTGTTCCAAACCTTTATTGACTCCATTCGTTCGTTCATTCATTCATTCATTCATTGTGGCACTATGTTTTTACAAATGAGGTATTTTAAAAAATGCAGTTGCTTCTTACAATATATTGCACAACTGTTTCAACAGTGAAGCAATGTTTTGGGTTAACATGCAGACTATTATTATTATTATTATTATTATTATTATTATTATTATTATTATTATTATTTAGGTCTACTACAGTAAATCCAAGATAAATCTGGATGATCTGTGAAATAAAATTATATTTTTCATGATCATCTATTGCCTGTTTTTCATCAGTACTGTTAAGAAAGTCAGCTTCTTTTTTGGTCAATCTTCAAAGTAGTTTAATTCACATGGACATTCAGTTCTTGTAAAAGAATACTGTGCCAAGTTCAAATGCTTACTGGATCTTGCAGCACTGCGTTTGTAATTTTGTGCAGAATTAATGGACTTCTTACTGGTTCTCCTAGTTTAGTTTAATAATGGCTGCGTAATTAGGATCCATTCTTAAATGCACCTGTTCTTAGCTTGCATGTGCTGTGCTATTATGGGGGCCGAGCTGATAAACAGTTCATATAGTAGGAGTTAGGGATGCTTCCTTCCTTCCTTCTATTTGCTGTTTGATATTTATCTCACACAACACAACTGGCAGTGCGTAATGAAAGTGGTTTGGGCTAGACTGAGAGCTGGTAATCCTTTTTGTGTGTGTATGTGTGTGGGAATAAAAAAATGTAGGTTGCATTTTTGTTTCAAATCAATTTTCAGAAATAAACAATTATTGTAGCAGTTGCTAAGCTTTCAGTTGTGTGCTTCTATGGTAAATATAAGAACTGTCAGTCTGAGCAATCATTCTTATCCAAGCATGCTCTTGATGTGAAATAGTATTTACTTACCACCCCTAATCTTTATACCCAACATCCAGAAGTTTGGAGATTCTGTTATTCATTCAATCATTCATTTTCCTTCAGCTTAGTGTTTTACTCATGCCCTTACAGCTGCAACCCAGTACTGGGAAACACTCATTCACATACATACACTACAGCCAATTTAGTTTATTCAGTTCACCTATAGCACATGTTTTTGGCCTTTGGGGGAAACTGGAGCACCCAGAGAGAAACCACACTAACACAGGGAGAACATGCAAACTCCACACTGAAATGCCAACTAAACAAAACTAAATTATTTTATTTATTTGTTTGTTTGTTTATTTATTATTTCTTGTTGTTTATTTAATGTATTTTAGTTTTTATGAATACAACTGAATAACATTGTATCAACATTATAAATGTGACACGGTGGCACAGTAGGTAATGCTGTCACCTCACAGCAAGAAGCTCATTGGTTCGAGTCTCGGCTGGGTCAGTTGGCGTTTCGGTGTGGAGTTTGCATGTTCTGCCTGGATTCTCCCGCATGTTTCCTCCGGGTGCTCTGGTTTCCCCCACAAGTCCGAAGACATCCGGTACAGGTGAATTGGGTAAGCTAAAATTGTCCGTAGTGTATGTGTGTCAATGAGAGTGTATTGGTGTTTCCCAATGATGGGTTGCAGCTGAAAGGGCATCCGCTGCATAAAACATATGCTGGATAAGTTGGCGGATCATTCCGCTGTGGCAACCCCTGATTAATAAAGGGACTAAGCCAAAAAGAAAATGAATGAATGAACGTAATGAATCACAAATTCTACATATCCAAAGTGATCTCACAGGGATCTTTTACCACAGATCTACCCATTGCATTGCATTAGGTTGTCTTAGTTTGGATTCTTGGACTATGGTTTACAAATTGTTGGTGAAGTGTTACAAAATGTGTCCCAAAAAACTATATCTTGGAGGTAATATTTGGTCTCTGCCAGAACAGTTATGCTTGTTGTATTCTGCCTGTTAACAATGTACTATATGGCACAATACAATGATGCACACAATACAATCTGTTTTTAATCATCACATTTTCCAGTAACAGTTTGTTTTATAAATTAGTTTTTTTTTTGCTTCAGGTTTGGCTTCATGTTTGCCAAAACTTTAAACTTTTTTGTGAATCTGAATTCCTCATTTGTATAGTAAATGTGTGTACTTTACTTTGAATTTAGTATTACATTTATTTTCCAACGTCCACTCATTATGAAATTTCAGGCCTCACCACTGTTCCCAACAAAATATATCAAACCGACACTAAACAAGATTGCAAAATGCAGCCATTTAATCTAAAGTATTCCACAAAAGACAGAAAGAATTAATGCTGGTTTGAGACATCATGAGGGTGAGCGAATGATGACACAGTTTCTTTATTAAGGCAATTTCACATTGCATGGAGAGATGCCGACAGATGGCAACAGACTTCGCCTGGGTTTTGTCAGATTAGTGTCTGATGAGTTCAGTTTTATTGACTGAACATGCTAAATCTTC
The DNA here is from genome assembly GCF_903798145.1 of Danio aesculapii. Classification (NCBI taxonomy): domain Eukaryota; kingdom Metazoa; phylum Chordata; class Actinopteri; order Cypriniformes; family Danionidae; genus Danio; species Danio aesculapii. The sequence goes on along the minus strand of NC_079437.1, from coordinate 42,432,503 downwards.
ACTTGTTGGGTCTAAGAATGTCTGTGAAGTGACATGCTGACTGTTTGCACTTGCTGTTAATGTGGTCTAAGTTGGGCTTTAGTTGTACTGTCCCTTTATGAAGATTAATTAATTTAATCAAACACACTTAAATGCACTCTGAATGTAATGTAAGAGGGCGTGTTTTCACAATAAACAAAGGTGATTGAGTGTGGAATCATGGGAGTTGTTGTCTTCCTTACAGATACGGCCACTGAGAACGAGCGTTTCTTCACACGCAGAGCTGCAATTTGTCATGCACAGTCACGTGCACTGCTGCAGCAGCAAAAGCCGCCTTTTCATAAAAAACAAAACTTTTTTGTGGTTTACACAATATCCACCAGGTGGCGCAAGGAACAACCGATTTTCCATTGTCGGGCCAGTGCGAGCGAATGTCCCCAAATCAAACAACCAGGGGTGTGTTTAATATAAAGGAAAAGAAAAAAACATAGCTACTGGTCAGTTTAAGATATTCTACAAAACATCTTATAAGCTAGGGGTCTTTTTTTGCTTAAGATCGCCCTTATGTTTCCCTTTTATATTTAAAGGTGCTGCATAAAATAATAAAGTAGTTTTAATTTAATAAGTGATATTTCTTTGCTGCGTCCTCCTTGATGTTTTAATAATGCATAATAATCTTTACACCACATTAAAGACACAGCAGCAAGTAACTTTCAGTTGTTGAGAGTTTTTGTCAAGTTTAAATGGTGTGTTTGTGCATGAACTGTGCGCATTTAGATGCATATATTTGTGTGTGAGAGACCGGGTGAAAGATCGCTTAATTCACAGCCCCGTCAATGCTTCGAGCTGCTAGTTTTCTTTCTTTCTTTCTTTTGAAGAAGAATGTATAAATATTTGTATTTACATTTGAATACAACAGAAAGACATACATTTTTACAAATTACTTGTCTACTTTTGTAGGCTCAACACAATTTCATATATCTAGTTAAATTAGCCTTAGCTATGTTGAAATCATTTAAAGAATTACAAATATCAGATATAATAAAAACATTAAATAAATCGATATAAAACACACAAAAGCTGGGTCTACAACAGAAATCATGAAGCATTCAACATTTATTATCATGGTAAGATAAAGTTGAGTAAAGCTGAAAGCCATTGAAGTGAAATGAGAACGCTAAAGTAATTGCTGATGAGAGATGCACACTAAGCAGCACAAAAATAAGCAGAGTATTTATTATTCCAATGTCGACCACTTCTGGTTCCTCTAATCGTGATCACATGGGGAACAATCCATTTTATCATACTAAATACAAAATACAGAATTAGGGTTCTGTTATAATGCTGGTCTGTGTAGTCTAATCTAATGCACAACATATTAAAGTGTCTTTTGTTTGTTCCCAGTTTTCTATAAAACCAAACTGTAAATCAAGTGTGCATGATTGCCACTGGCTTGCTTGGGACTTGTGGAGGTGCCCATTGATGGCTTTGCTTGTCAGTGTTTGGACATTCAGTAATCAAATTTAAAACACATCGAGCTGACCTAAACAAAACTTTGCTTTGTTAAGCTTCTATGACACAATCTACATTGTAAAAGTGCTATAAATAAAGATTAATTGTATAACTAGCATGGTGATACAGGACATGGTCCATTTCACTAGTCTTTAAAACAAAGGAGGTCAAGAATCAAATTCTTCAAACAAGTGCAGTAATGCAAGTACATAGAGTAGGTCAGCAAAATATATAACATTGTTCTAGTGGTTTTTGGATATTTTAATGGAAAAAAAACATAAGGAAAAAATAAATAAATAAGTAAAAAAAAAAAAAAAAGCTACTTCTGTAGGATGCATTTTGAATTACACTGACTGGTTTCATTAGCACTGTGGTTTTTCTAATTTTCTTGTGACCAATTTTCTTGTTCCTTAATAAGACAAATAAGTTGCTTATTTTCTTGTTCTTGGTATCAACAGCATCAAGGTGAAAACCCCTTATAAAGGTGCAAACACATATATAACGTGATTAGACTTGGTTTAAATTAGAGCAATTAATCAAGCGCAAGATAAAACAACAAAACCCTTGCAGAAGAGACATGCAGATTCTAAAACAACCGTGCAAAACTAAAACTTCATGTTGATCAATAGAGGCACAAGCAGCACGGCAGCACTGAGGATGTGCCGAGAAATAGCTCAGCGTTCTTATCTACGACAAAACAAATGTCAGGATGTCAGTCTTAAATGTTTACCCCATAAGCAAGAGCAACGGGGGAAGGCCGATTATACACTTTTTAAACCTTTAAAAGATCTGCAGACAGAATGACAGACTCGCGGTTTTCTGAGTGGAGTTTTAACGATATGATTGAAATGCGCTGCAGGCTGCGGTTTAGCTATGCTAGCACTCTGTCACCAGTTTAACTCAGTTCAGCAATAGTTTGACCAAGCTGTCCATCAGGAGCTACAGATTGTGGCCACTAAGCGCTTCTGTGCGGTTTATAGTCCTCCATCAAGCGCAGATGAGTTTTCAATGGGCTTCTAGACTCTCAAAGGAATAGTTCACTCGAGAAAAAAAAAATTACTCACTCTTTACTTGTTACAAACTTGTATGAGTTTATTTCTTGTGTTAAACACAAAAGAAGATATTTAGAAAAATGTTGGAAATCTGTATTCATTCATTTTATAGTATTCGTTTTTTCCAAGTCAGTGCTTACAGGTTTGCATCTTTCTTTAAAATATTTTCTTTGGCGTGCAACAGAAGATAAGAGAACACTTTATTTTGATGGTCCATTTGAGTTTTAGTAGACTGTCTGCTTAATATCTGTTGATACTACTCCTTCAATATACTGACTACAATATAGGAAACTTTGCAAGTACGTCAACTTACACTAACCCTAACCCCTACCCCAACCTAAGAGCCTATTTATACTCAAATTAGAATTAGTTGGTATCTTAAATTCAACAAATGGACCATCAAAATAAAGTGTGACCAAAAATAGAAACTCATAATGGTTCGCAACGGTTTGAGGGTGAGTAAATAGTGAATTAATTTTAATTTTTAGGTGAACTATTCCATAAAATGCGAATTCACACTGCACAAACTCCAACATATACATTGGCTGCTGTATTTAGAATGCTGTAAAAAAAACAAATACTGTCATGTTCAGAATGCACTAACAATTGGCAGATCACTGGTAAACATACATATACATACTGGAGAACTACACACACACCACACTAAAGAACTACATATCTAGTCATGCACCGCTCACACGCACCTGTTCTGGGTTCCATTGAATACACACTCACACAGCCGGAGGATCGTTATGAACTGATTACAAGGACTATTTGTATAGCACACACACACGCATCAGTGCTGAGTCTTTTTTGTCTGTTTGTGAACAATACGACACGTTTTCCTTGCCTTACCTTGCCATGTTAGACCCTTGCTTTGTTGTATTGTTTATTCCTCTCTGCTGCATGCCTTTTGACCATCCGACTGTTTACTGATCACGATTCTGGATTTCCTGTATACATCTGTTTGCCCCTGTGTTGACCGCTGCTTGTCTGACAGTTCTCCTAATAAACCCTGCATTTGGATGGCACTCCTTTGTCAGCGTCCCTCTCACATTACATTAATAATTAATTTAATGAGTCCCCTCAGAACTAAAAGAAACAAGAATGAATCTGACCAGATTCACATAGTCTGAATATATGTTTAGCCCTGAGAAGGATTAATTACCTACCTATAATTAATTACCTAATTATTTAGCATGGCAATTGTTGGAACTGTGTAAACATGGCAGTATTTTTTATCATAACTGTCTAAATACAACAGCCAACTTGTTTGTGGGTGTTTGTTGGCTGTGGGGTGTGAGTTGACCTATGCTGTAGGGAATTGTATAGACCCACACACAAAGCATTTATATCTGAGATCTGTTTCTTTTCCTCTTCTGTCAGTTGACCCATAATCACTAATCCGATTGAAGCTATTATGTGGGTTAGTCTCAACAGAGAAAGTGATGTTATAGACAGCTTGAATGGAATGATATGATCATGTTGCAGACCCGTCTAATAAATTGTACTGCGATCATGATTTCTCTGACACGTGTACCCTGAGACTGCTGTTTGGTATACAGTATGTGCCCCACATCTCTTTATTGTTTGCACTAGTGTATGTATGAAAGATAGACAATGATTTCTAGACTGTAATGCTCAGGGGAAATCAGAACTGTTATTTCAGTAGCTGATGCTAGAGATCACAGTTTTTTTTTTTCGTTCCCCTCTACATGTCTCTTATTGATTCTGTAAGACAGGAAGATGATTTGAGTTTGCTGACCTTTTCTGAAAGTGTGAGCACAGTCTTCCTTTATTTCTTTTTCGATACTTTTAAATGAAGACATGAAATTACTGTATTTAGACTCCTCTGTATGTTCATTTTTTGCAGTAATAACTTAATTACAGTAAGAACTTCATTGTAGTAAGATGTTTATGTGAGAGGAAACCTCTTTTCTTATGTTTTTATGTTCATTATTTTTATTATTTGCATATTTTTGCATTCTTCCATTAATTTCATACTACATAGTACAAATATTAAACTCACAGACAGTGTTGTTGGCCGTTTTTTTTAATCTGCATGCAGCAAATGCAAACACATTTTGGTTGCGTTTAGTTTACAGTATGTACAGTGCTCAGCATAAATGAGTACACCCCATTTTAAAAATTATGATCCATTTCATAGTGAACACGGGTAATATATATTGGTGTATTTGAACAAAACAGATTTATTAAACAGATATATTTATTAAAATAATATTTTAGTCACAGAACATCTTTAGAAATGAAAAGATAATACATTTAAATTCATGCAAAAAAGAATTACAAACTACAACGTTTCAACAAATTTGTTTTTGCTGTTATTGAAAATGTTATTATTGAATCATTAAAAGTTATTATTGCTATTATTGAAAATATAAAAATATTTTTTGCTATTTTTGAAAATGTTATTTAATATTATTCCCTAACATACATTTTTGAACCATTATCGTAAGTTCTTTTGTTAGTTAAGCTCCAGATTTGGCTTCAGTACTGACTAAATTAATGGACAGGCACAAATATGATTTTGTAAAGCATCTTAAAGAAAATATTAATTTAAATGAGAGATTTCATAAGAAAGAATTGGGTTATACTGTAGGTACACAAGTTCATGGGTAAGCTTAAGGATTGTACCTAGTAATTACACAGTTTATGTAATGAATATAATAAGTACATAGTACCTACAAGAGACAGAACTGTACAATAAATTGCAACCAAGAGTTCTGTGAAAATATGAAAATGGTACTGTAACTGTCTTTAAGGTGTACTGTTGCTGTACTGCGATTCGGGTGCTTAAAATATATCAACATTGAAAAAGGTTGCCATATATTGTAAAGATATTTAATAATATTGATTTTCTTTTTCTCTCTCCTTTTTATTTTTGATCAATGAAAAACCTAAACCCTTTACCTTTCATTGTTTGTAAAAACTTTGCTCAGTTGTCATTCATTCATTGATTTGTTCATTTGTTTATTCGTTCATCATTTGTTCATTTATTCACTTGTTCCTTCATTCGTTCGTTCGTTGTTTGTTTGTTTGTTTGTTTGTTTGTTTGTTTGTTTGTTTGTTCATTCGTTTGGTCATTAATTTGTTCGTTTGTTTATTCATTCATTCATTTATTCATTCATCCATTTACTACAGTTGTTTATTTTTGTTAACAATTATTACAGTTTTATAAATGTATTTCTTAATTTATAAATGCTTTTTGATATTAGAGGAAGAAGAGAAGTATTTCAATTAAATGTTTCTATTATATATGAATATAACTTACTCAATTAAAAAAGTATGTGTTTTAAAATTCTGACAACAATGTAAAATAACAACAACAACAACAGCAACAACAACAATAATAATAATAATAATAATAATAATAATAATAATAATAATAATAATAATAATAATAATAATATTATTATTATTATTATTATTATTATTATTATTATTAATATTATTATTATTATTATTATTATATAAAGTGTACATGGTATATAACGTACATTGAAATTCAAACAGAAATGTATTGACTGATTATATAAGCATGTGTTTCATTACAACGCAGTGAAAACAGTGTATTTCAAGCTCTAAACCTTTCCCAAATTGACTTCCATCACTGTCTACATCTTTGTTTGTATGCATGTGTTTAAATCGCTGTGTCTGTGACCTTAAATGCGGACTCTGATCCAGTCTTCATGTTTGTATTTCATACATGGAGGCTCCGAGTAGATGTGCTTCAAGAGAAGGGGACACAGCGAGAGAAAGATGGGAAGCGATGAAGCAGGAAATTGCTGTTTCTCTATGTGTCAGTGGTCTATTTATTTGAGTGCCCCCTGCATGCATGGGGACTAAACACTGTCTTTACCTAGGGTGCAGCATTTGCTTGCACACACCACCAGATAACTAATATGTGCAAACCAATTTATCTAATATTTTTCCTGACCTCTTTTATTGCAGGCTTGCTATACATATTTGGCTATGTAAAAGCAATTTATAAATATATAATACATAAATATATAAATACATACAGAGATTACCAGACCAAAGTCTTGCAACAAATAATAACTTGACTTCTAGTTGATCACTTGGGAAAGTAGCAGAAGATAGATTTTTCAGATGAATCATCTATTGAACTGCATCCCAATCATCACAAATACTGCAGAAGACCTACTGGAACCCGCATGGACCCAAGATTCTTACAGAAATCAGTCAAGTTTAGTGAAGGAAAAATCATGGTTTGGGGTTACATTTAGTATGGGGGTGTGCGAGAAATCTTGATGGCAGCATCAACAGCCTGAGGTATCAAGACATTTGTGCTGCCCATTACATTACAAACCACAGGAGAGGGCAAATTCTTCAGCAGGATAGCGCTCCTTCTCATACTTCAGCCTCCACATCAAAGTTCCTGAAAGTAAAGAAGGTCAAGGTGCTCCAGGATTGGCCAGCCCTGTCACCAGACATAAACATTACTGAGCATGTCTGGGGTAAGATGGAGGAGGTACTGTAGATGAATCAAAAAAGTCTTGAACTCTGGGAGTCCTGCAAGAACGCTTTCTTTGCCATTCCAGATGACTTTATTAATAAGTTATTTGAGTCATTGCAGAGATGTATGGATGCAGTCCTCCAAGCTCACGGGAGTCACACACAATATTAATTATTTCTGATAAGTGACAAGACTTTTGTTAAGTGACAAGACTTTTGTCTAAGCAAAGTCAGACCTTACTGTCGTAATTAAACAATTAAAAATCAAGTCATGAGCATATTTTATTTTGGTAAAATAAGCGTAATCTAGAGGCCTTTGTCTTTCATAAAAGCCACTTCTGATACCAATTGATTAACTAGAAATCAAGTTATTATTTGTTGGTCCTAAAACTTAGGATGGGCGACAAGACTTTTGTAGGTAGTGTACATACATTCATTCATACATACAGTTGAAGTCATAATTATTCGCCCCCTTGTTTATTTTTTTCCCAAATTTCTGTTCAATGGAGAGAAGATTTTTTTCAACACATTTCTAAACATAATAGTTTTAATAACTCATCTCTAATAACTGATTTATTTTATCTTTGCCATGATGACAGTAAATAATATTTGACTAGATATTTTTCAAGACACTTCTATACAGCTTAATGTGACATTTAAAGGCTTAACTAGGTTAATTAGGTTAACTAGGCAGGTTAGGGTAATTAGGCAAGTTATTTTACAACGATGGTTTGTTCTGTAGACAGTCTTAAAGGGGCTAATAATATTGACCTTAAAATGTTTTTTTTTTTTTTTAAATTAAAACGGCTTTTAATCTCCTGACTTTCTCCAGAAGAAAAAAATATTATCAGACAGACTGTGAAAAATTCCTTGCTCTGTTAAACATCATTTGGGAAATATTTAAAAAAGAAAAAAAAAATCAAAAGGGGCTAATAATTCTGACTTCAACTGTACATACTCACTTACATTAATACATACTTACATGCATTCAGTGTAGATACATACATACATACATACATACATACATACATACATACATACATACATGCATACCTAAAATGTGTACAACAGAGTTTCTTAATTATTACAAGTGTTTGACTAAGCTTCACATTGTCTAGTTACCATGACAACTAACTGACCAGTTTAAAGTGAGTAAAACACACACACACACACACACACACACACGCACACACACACGCACACACACACACACACATTTATATATATATATATATATATATATATATATATATATATATATATATATATATTTTTTTTTTTTTTTTTTTAAATTATTTAATCGTTCATCAAGCACCAACAGCCATTAAAAAAGATGTCAGAAACAAAAAAGCCAGCAAATTTAACAGCATTAAAATTTGAAAATGATTGAAATTTGCTTTAAGACAAATATAATTTATTAATAAGTCCAAAAATGGTCTGTTAGGTATAATAAAGATGCCCTGGAGATCACATCTCCAAGATAGTCATAAGAAATTTTCAAATCGCTGCCTTATATAATAAACTGCATATTTTAATCTAAACTACTAAATTGATACATTCATGTATGTACTCTATGTATGAATGTATGTGTATGTGTGGAAATTAGCCAGTTAAAACTTGGTATTGTGTTAAATTATTTTAGACATGTCTCAAATCATACCAACTTTTTGGTAATTTTATGCAATAAACAAAAGCTCACTCAATCTCACGGCAATTCGTAACTTTTTGATTTAGTGGCAAATTTGCATGAATTCGTATGGTCTCATTCAAACAATTTAGTATGATTCCTTTTTAAAATCTGACATTTTTGTACGACCTAACTCGTACGAATTGGTAACTTAAATGACAAATTGTAGAATAGTTATGTTTCCTCATGAGGCTGGTTTTAAAGGTCGCCACAGCGGAATGAATCGCTAATTATATATATATATATATATATATATATATATATATATATATATATATATATATATATATATATATATATATATATATATATACATATATACAGTTGAATTATTAGCCCCCTTTTGATTTTTTTTTTCATTTTTTTCCCCAAATGATGTTTAACAGAGCAAGGAAATGCTCACAGTATGTCTGATAATATTTTTTTTCTTCTGGAGAAAGTTTTATTTGTTTTATTTCGGCTAAAATAAAAGCAGTTTTTAATTTTTTTAAAACCTTTATAAGGACAAAATTATTAGCCCCTTAAAGCTATTTTTTTCAATAGTCAACAGAACAAACCATCCTTATACAACAACTTGCCTAATTACCCTCACCTACCTAGTTAACCTAATTAAGCCTTTAAATGTCAGTTTAAGCTGTATAGAAGTGTCTTGAAAAATATCTAGTCAAATATTATTTACTGTCATCATGGCAATGATTAAATAAATCAGTTATTAGAGATGAGTTATTATTATTAAAAATAATGTGTTTAAAAATGTGTTGAAAAAATAAACAGGAGGGCTAATAATTCTGACTTCAACTGAATATATATATATATATATATATATATATATATATATATATATATATATACTCTATTTAAAACCAACATTATTAGTAGTTTGCAGAATAAAACAATAGTTATGCTTTGTACTCAAAAACAAATCTTAAATCCAGAGAAACTGACAGTTATTTTATGGCCACAACATAAAAGCAGTTTACCCTGATACATGAAGGTTTAAACACATAGTGAAAAGGCTTTTCCCAGAAAGCGATTTATATTCTGACACAGTGAGCCTTCACACCATGCAATCAAACCCTTTGACGCTGATTGTTCTCAGACTTTGATTGCAGGAAGGGCTTTTTGGAGTGTCATTGAGGTTTATCTGTTCTTCGCATCAACTGTTTTTTTCTACCCATCTCCCCTTTTGGCCTTTTAAGGTCAATAAGGAAATTATGTTTGATGGAAGTCACCACATAGGGTGGACCCGGGAGACCCGCGGAGAACACCATCACTGCAGGACTATAAAAATATCACCTAAATGTATTTAATCCACAGGTTTCCAGAATAAAAATTGTACTGTGCGGTAAAGCTTTTTCTCGCACACATAAAATATACCACCCTCTGGATGTACATGCTTTTGAACATAACGCCACACACATCCTTGTCGAATGACATTTGCACACACGCGCACACACATATCTAAGGTAATGACTTACAATTTCCCTCGAGCTTTTCTGGCTTTTATGAAAGACATGCCTCCCTGAGAGTGGTAATGACAAAAAATCCTGTGAAGGACAGTTAGCTGTTGCTTCTGGCTATATTAGTCCCTTTGGACACACACTTCCACACACACACACACACACACACACATACACATGGACGTAAATGGATAGTTTCAACAGGGATCTGACTCTAATTAAGGGCCAATTAGCAGCCGGAGCAGCATATAAATAACCTGCTAAATCACTGAGGAGTTCATGAACATCCTCTGAGCTTCAACACCCTCACACTCTCCCTCATCCAGCTGGGAGAATTCACTTCCTTTGAGTAAGCTGCCCGTGGTCAAAGGGCACTTGTCGTAAGTGCCCTGACAAATAATGTCAGTGGAGCTCACGCCGCTGCACATGATCAAGAATAACGTGGGACAGGAGGACATGGAGGTTTATGACGATAGTTCTGCATCTGGTAGGTCTCATAAATCTTGCAGCTGTAAAATCAAATTAGCTGTGTGTTTGTTGATGTGAGGAGTCATAATCACTCTGTGTGGCATGAAGTGTCTGGCAATGTTTGTGCCACATGGTTTGCCATTTTAATATATGCAAAGCATCGACGGGGGTTCATGTGGATTTAATGAGTCCATATTAAGCCATGCATATCTATTTGGCCAGAGGAGAACTAGAGAACTTGATTCATTCACATTAATTTGTGAAGTTTTTCAGTTTCTTGCTACTGTCGTCTTTGGATTGCTTAGTTCAAATAAGTAGTGTTGCCCTACAGTGAATCATATACTTTGGTAACACTTTATTTTGATGATCCACTTGAGTATTAGCAGACTGTCTGCTTAGTATCTGTTGATACTGCTCCTTCAACAGACATTTAACTGACTATAAGAAACTCTGCAAGTAAATGTCAACGTACATGAACCCTAACCCCAACCTAACAGTCTACTTATAATCTAATGAGAATTAGTTGCAATGTAACTTAATATCAACAAACGGACCATCAAAATAAAGTCTGACCTATACTTTTTGTGATATAAAAAATAACAAATTAGAAATACTAAGATTATTGTAATTGAGTAGTTTTTGTTCTTTACTATGTAAGTAGAAACTGTACTTTACTAAGTAAATAAAAAATGAGTATTTGTACTTGAGTGCAATTTTAATTCTGTACTTTGACTGTGCCTGTCTGCAGGCACTGCTTTATTTGTTCATTTTTTCTTGTCTACAATTATTGGCTAATTGAATAATCAGTCACATGATTCTCATTTAACCAAATTGTGCATAGAAAAAAGAAGGACACAAATGCTTTATACATGCAGCAAACATGTACAGTGAAGCATTAAAAGCATCCAAGAGAGTGCAACAACCGGGAAACTGTTTAGACTGCATGTCATTGATGAGAAGATGAAAACTATTACATGAGGACTAAAATTGTGAAATGGCCTTAACTAAGGGTGTACTCACATACCGTTGTCTTGAGCTATGCCAAATACACTCATACAGCCGTTTGCCTTTCAAACCTGAGCAACTTTGCATCATCGATGATGTGCCTGTTCAGTTTAACAGCAAGAGAAGTGCTCTCATTTTGTACAGTGGTGATTGCTTTAGTTATATCATTTTAGTCGTTTGGGATGCAGTGACACGCAGTCAAATATTTTGCAGAACAGATCCAGCACTTTTGATGCTCATAAATTATCATAAAATTCCTCGTGCTGCAGGTATTAGGAGGTTTGCTAAAGGTCCAGCGAGGGGTTTGTGTCTTTAATAAACTATGACAGTTCACGTCATTGAACAGTAGGAATGATTAATAAATACATATGAAACAGTCCCTTAAAAGTGACGTCACATCTTCAGTTTCAGCCTCAGGCACGCTTTGCACTCACACTATAAGCGTACCGCGCCAAAGCCCAACCGAACCGCGCTCCGGCACACTTCTTCCTACCGGGCCAAGGCCAGCCAACTGAACTGTGCCTGAGCCCAATTCGGAGCACTCACACTTGTCAAAAAAACAGGAAACGCACCTTGGCATGGTTCGGATAGCATAGTGTGAGTACGCCCTAGGTAACTAAGTGCTCTACAGAATTTTACGTTTTCAAATACATGCATATATTCTATCAGTTCTGCGTGAGCTTGATTTGTGGCATCAACTGCTGGACACTCATAGCTTGCTGGTCAGGATTCAAAATGCATAAACTAAGCATTGACATATCATCACAGCTAGATTTTTAGGTTACACGGATTTCACATGTAAACTCAACCTGCTTAATGTCTGCTCATTATAGGTGCGTATATCAGTCTTACATAAAATTAATCTCACATTTTACATGTATAGTCCATGATTGACAAATCATTTAGGGGTTCCCAGATTTTTTATTACGCAACCCCCTAAAAACAATTCTGGTGACTCGCAACCCCCACTAACCTTCACTGTAAAAAAAAATGCAGGGTTCCACACAATTCATTCATGTTGTCCCAACACAAATCGATTAAGTTAACACTTTTAACAAATTTTTGTGGATTAAACATAAAAAATTAAGTTGTCCCAATAAAATCTCAATAATTGTGTTGTTTCAGCCTATTTAAAATAAGTAGTTTGAACAAGCAAAAAAAATATATTTATTTGAGTGTTGGAGGTGGTTATAAACATACAAACATTTCATACAATGGTGCACACACACCAGTGGGAACTTAATAAGCAAGCTAATTGACAACACAAAAAAGTGTCTAACAACCATACAATAACCATATAATTTTTAATAATCATTATAAATTTGTTTCATTTAATAGTAACCTCAATTAATGAGAAAAGTGTTGAAATGTTTACAGCACAAGACTAGTGTTGTTTTAATTTTGGAGACTGGCACTTGGAGATCATCCTCTATGTTCAGTCGTGGCCTTTATTTTTTAATGTTTGTGAGTGCCGTAAAGGTGTCAAAAAAAGTTTAACATTGTGTCGTAAAATTAACTAATACTTGCTGTGATGTTAATCTAGCGTAATAACCCCAGGAGTCGCAGTCCAATGGAAAAAGAATTGGAAGGCTGATGGCTTTCAGTTGCATGTTGTGTTTTTTATGAAACTATTAAATACTATTTTATCTGCTGTAGGTTATGGATAAACTATGGCAATTCTAATAGTTTAATCAAATATATGATATTTTTGGAAATCACCAAGCGACTCCCTCCATATTGACCCCCACTTTGAGAACCATGGATTTAACTTACACTTAGAAAACCCATAAAAGAAAATGCCACTGATGTAAGCTATATTTTTATGATGATTTAATAATTTGCACATACTAATGTTCGCTATACATTACTCTTGAATACTTTTAGGAGAACTGCTTTTTTCATTCATACTTGTAGTAGTATTTCAAACAGATACTTTTATTCTACTTGCACTAAATTGTTTTGTCAAGTAACATATTTACTTTAGGAATTTTTGTCTATTTTTACCTGAGTAGGATTTTTCAGTTCTGCTTACACCAGTAAACATGACATTGGTATTGAACTGAATTGAAAGGAATCATTGCTGGACTAACTTCAACAAATCCAGCTAAACACACTGTTCACACTGATGAAACTTCATACCTGATTTTGGATTATTGCCTGTTTTCTTTGTAAAGACATTTTGACACAATTTGCATATAAAGAGCTATAGAATCTTTGGGGGAAAAATGGTTCGCTCTAACAATAAGATTCACAAAAGTCTGAATAAAACAACAGTATATTATGCATTATAATTTGGTATGATTTAGCCAAAATAAATTGTATTTTATGTGAATTTGCAGTCTGTATTGAATGTGATGTAATGAAAAGGCTGTGTATTGCGAAATAATGGCAAGTCTTTCTGTTGAATTGTCCTTTGGGGTTGCACACAAAAGCAAACATAAGAGCACAGCTGCTATAGTTTGATTTCTGAATGAATGATTCATGTGACCCAATTCCTTTAGTGAATTCCAGACCTAGCGCAATCAGTGTAGTCTGGTTCACAAACACATTACTTGTATGAGCTGTTAGATGTCTTTCTTTCTTTCTTTCTTTCTTTTTTACTTTGGAATCAAAAAAGCAGCACAACTGATGTCGTCCAATCTATTTATCAATATATGGTGATAGAGCATTGTGTGATTTTCAAAAGAATGATGTTCATGATCTAGTTGTTTCAGATAAACAGAAATCATATAGCACATTTAACCAATGACATCATAGGCCAATGATTCTCAGGAATCGTGAAACAAAAATGACCTACAGGACAATCAGTGTGGTCCACTTCACTGAAAAATGAACATTTTCTGTCTGTTGTTAGTAAATCTAAACATTCAGCATCACGTATAATCTGCTTCCTAAATAAATGTATCAGAATTATTATTTTTGAGTGAATCATAAACATTCAATGGTACAGCTCTAGCCAGAATTTCAAAATAATAACTCTTATGAACAAGTTCTTTTGAGCGAATCATAAACATTCATTGCTACAGCTATAGGCAGAATTTCAAAATAATAACTCGTATGAACAATTTTGAGTAAATCATAAACAATCAGTGCTATCAGTATAGTCAGAATTTCAAAATAATAACTCTGACGGGCAAGTTCTTTTGAGCGAATCATAAACATTCAGTGCTACAGCTATAGTCATAATAAAAAAGAGTCTCATGAACAAGTTCTTCTGAGTGAATCATAAATAATCAATCCTACTGTCAGTAAGAATTTCAAAACAATAACTCTTATGAACAAGTTCTATTGAGTGAATAATATACATTCAGTAATAGAGCAATAGTCAATATTTCAAAATAATAACTTACAAACAAGTTCTTTTGAGTGAATCATAAGAAATCAGTGCTACTATATCCAGAATTTCAAAAAAGTAAATCTTGAAAATCAGTTCCTTTGAGTGAATCATAAACATTCTGTGCTATAGTCAGAATTTCAAAATAATTCTTTAATCATAAACATTTAGTTGTTTAGTCTAATTCTCAAACTTTTGAGTCATGTAAGTTGTCCTTTTTGCACCAAAGCATGGGTTAAAATTTGAATGCTTTATTTAAGTGTATCCATTAGAGCAGTTAATAACCTTTTTCACTTAACTACTAGTTATTGTGTTTTATGAGCGGTCAGGAGCTTACAATTTGCATAACCTATCCTTTCTGCATTATTCATTCATTCATTCATTTTCCTTTCGCTTAGTCCCTTTATTCATCAGGATTCAACACAGTAGAATGAACCGCCAACTTATTCAGTATATGTTTTATACAGCCCTTACAGCTGCAACCCAGTACTGGGAAACACCCATACACACTCATTCATATCTTTACATTAAGGCCAATTTAGTTTATTCAGTTCACCTATAGCACATGTCTTTGGACTGTGGGGGTAACAGTAGCACCTGGAGAAAACCCACATGAACATCATCTTGTAAAGACGAAACAACAATTTTATGTGCAAAAAATAAAAAATAAAAATAATCCAAGAGATTTCAATGGATCCAATATTACAAAACCAAAACTTGACAAAAAATGTATGCGGAAATATGGGTAGACCTGTATATCAAACAGTATAGACCTTTTTTCTTAGTAGCGGCATGGCGGGCACCACAGTGACCAGCGTAGTGGTAGGATGCTTAGAACTTCTGTTTACAGTGTTTACAACTAGTAAATCTTTATCTAAAAATCGAGTGTCAAACCATTTTAAGCAACCCAGGCTCATTGTGAAAACGTGCCTCTATATACATTTCAGGAGACCGCCAAATACATCCCAGGAGCTACGTTTTTTGCAATTTTTGTTTTCACGAATCTACTAGAGGCCGCTGTGTACGCTTTTTGAGATCTCAAATTTCTCTCACAAGTGGCATTTAGTCCTGCTGTTCTCATGTAAATCCACCAGAGGCCGCTTTCGACTGACTGTTTGACTGACTGAATGACTGACTGACTGACGATCAACTGACTCACCCTCGTCCTTATTCCCTAAACTTAACCAATTGTATTAACTGACACACCCACCCACTTCCCTAATCCCAACCAACAATTTTCAAAAGCAATCCAGAAAAACAAAAGCCCTCGTCTTTTTGTTGTTCATTTTCAGAATAAGCCTATGTTAACTTTAAGTGGTAAAGCCGTTATACTTTATACTATCAGTGTGGTTCAAGTAGGGGGGAGAAAAGCATTCTCTCTGCCGTCATGTAAGATGTTGAAATACAGTGTTAATGTTCCCGTCCTGTAAATTGGCATACTGTACTCATTGGCATACTAACAATTTTATGTGCAAAAAATAAATAATAAAAAAAAAATCCAAGAGATTTCAATGGATCCAATATTACAAAACCAAAACTTGACAAAAAATGTATGCGGAAATATGGGTAGACCTGTATATCAAACAGTATAGACCTTTTTTCTTAGTAGCGGCATGGCGGGCACCACAGTGACCAGCGTAGTGGTAGGATGCTTAGAACTTCTGTTTACAGTGTTTACAACTAGTAAATCTTTATCTAAAAATCGAGTGTCAAACCATTTTAAGCAACCCAGGCTCATTGTGAAAACGTGCCTCTATATACATTTCAGGAGACCGCCAAATACATCCCAGGAGCTACGTTTTTTGCAATTTTTGTTTTCACGAATCTACTAGAGGCCGTTGTGTACACTTTTTGAGATCTCAAATTTCTCTCACAAGTGGCATTTAGTCCTGCTGTTCTCATGTAAATCCACCAGAGGCCGCTTTCGACTGACTGTTTGACTGACTGAATGACTGACTGACTGACGATCAACTGACTCACCCTCGTCCTTATTCCCTAAACCTAACCAATTGTATTAACTGACACGCCCACCCACTTCCCTAATCCCAACCAACAATTTTCAAAAGCAATCCAGAAAAACAAAAGCCCTCGTCTTTTTGTTGTTCATTTTCAGAATAAGCCTATGTTAACTTTAAGTGGTAAAGCCGTTATACTTTATACTATCAGTGTGGTTCAAGTAGGGGGGAGAAAAGCATTCTCTCTGCCGTCATATAAGATGTTGAAATACAATGTCAATGTTCCCGTCCTGTAAATTGGCAAACTGTACTCATTGGCAAACTAACACATCGCACACAGCACATCACTGCGTTATAGAGCAAACCATATTACTGAAACTTAACAGGTATGCAACATTACTGATACTCTGCTGGCTGTTTTGCTTGTTGATTCTAATCGGGAGTAGTTTATGTTGTATTTATTTAGTTTGTATTGTGTAGTATTCACCATGTGTTTTTCTGTCAATTCAAAAACGACACTTTATTTTTACTTTGTGCCACTCTTTCAATCAATGTGCTGGTGGGACAGTACGTGTTCTTTTTAACCAATATGGTTATATATTTGAAAAAAAGAGAAAGTTATCACTTTAGCGATTTAAATGACACAAAATATCATCTGACGATAACGGTAAATAATTTGCAGCTGTTGTTTTTCATTCCTATAAGATTGCATTTTTTAAATGATCAGTTCACACTGAAAAAAAAAATATGTCTGCAAAATTGTTGCAAAAATTTATATGTTGAATTTAAACAATCTAATTAAATTTAGTAATGTTCTACTTAAATTGTTTGTTTAAATTCAGCCCAAATAAATTGTTTACAACCACTTAACTTGAAAGATTTGAGTAAATTCAAGGAATCATCTTTGAATCTTTTTTTTCAGTGCAGGAGGTGGCGCTGATCAACAGCAGTGTTAGTTCAAAAACATTAAAAGCAAGTAAAATAGATTAAAAAATAATTTCAAAGCTGTCCAAATGTGACTCTTTATACCGGGGGTGTCCAAACGCGTTTAGCTCCAACCCTAATCAAACACACCTAAACTAGCTAATCAAGCTCTTACTAGATATACTAGAAACTTCCTGGCAGGTGTGGTGAAGCAAGTTGGAGCTAAACTCAGCAGTACACCCGCCCTCCAGGACCTAGTTTGGACACCCCTGCTTTATACTCATCAAGCTGCCAACCGGAAGTTCGAAGCATCCTCCTTACGTATACAGGCAAAGCATAATGGATAATTTAGCTTTCTATAAAAAAAGGTCTATATCAATCGGAAGAACTGATATCGATAGAATTATGAGCCAATATCTATTTGTTAGTGATGTCTATATCATAGTGAGTTTTTATATTGGTTTCATTAATTGCTTGACTGGTTACTTGTGTTTCTAAAACAGAAAGAGTTTCAGCACAAGTCTGATTTGCTGATTGTATGCATTTTGGCTGGATTGGGGTCTCATAAATGGAGGATGTTATCCTGTTTCGAGAGATTGTAGCCTACACTCTGATAAACCATGTGTTCATGCATCAATGACTTAATTCCCATTGGAACACAAAGCCTGTGTAAAATTTGAGTTATTTTGCACCAAATCAAAGAAACGTCTATATAAATAACTGACAAGCATTGCGAAAAGGTTAGAAGATTACAAACGTGCAGAGTGATTGATTTTGTTTTGATGATGTATATATGAGTGGCGTATGTATAAATGAAAGCTGGTATTCTGTGCTAAGATTGACATCAGAGACTCAGTTTTTATTATAGAGCTTCGGCATTTGGGATTTTGAAGAATTCTGTGGTCTATTTTAGAATGTGACTTACAGTGATCCTCATGTGAACTGAGCAGTTCTCATAAAGTACAAATTAAAACAGCAATTCTGGTGTTTCAGAGAGAGTCTTTCTTGTGATAATGAAATGTCACTGTAATGGCATTATCCAGCAACATCAAAACGTATCCTTTTAATATGACTTTTTTAAATTGTTATTTAAATGTCATTGTTATACCATATTCAAGTAGGTTTAGGTTCACCTTATTTAAGGCTATTCTTTCTTGCATTAAATAAATTATATTTAATGTAAGTAAAATTACATGTGAAACACACTGTAAAGTAAAAAAATCCAACTTTAACTTTTATTTTACACCACATTTTGTTCAAAGCTGTGTTTCTTCACTTGGTGAAACACAAATGTATGTTATTTTCCTCACTCACTTTCCCTCGGTTTATTCCTTGCATTATCTAGGGTCGCCAGAGTGTAATGAACTATTTTGTTTTATTTTATTTTATTTTATTTTATTTTATTTTGCGTTCACACACTGCGGCCAATTTAGCTTATTCAATTCACCTGTACCGCATGTCTTTGAACTGTAAGGGCCACCCTAATTATTATAATTTTTTGTATTATTTTTAATTTCATTGCATTTTATTTTTAAACAACAAGTATTTTTGTAATTCTACAATTACATATATCATTGTAATTGTATTTCATTTATACAGGAAATGAATGATAGCCCTCATTAATAACGAAAAATTCCCACTAAAAAAGCATTGCGACATTATAGACTAACATCAGGGATCAATTTTCATGATGTTTCCTGTGACTCTTGTGACATTAAAAGTTTAAACAATTTTTTTAATGATTTTTTTTTATTTTATATATATATATATATATATACACATGCATTACCAATATTTCAAATATTACGTGCATTTAAAATATTTGCATTTATGTTGCTTTAAATTGTTTTTCAGTATTCAGGGAAAATATGTATTTAATATCACAATTTTGTTAATAAAATAATATACTGTTAGTTTTTTTTCTTTCTTTCTGCTTTCTTTCTTTCTTTTTTCTTTCTTTCACTGCACAATAGATGTGAGACAATGGATTAGAAGCAGATCTTTTCAATTTGAAACTTCATCTTATTAATCAATTGTATGTATAAAGGAGCTTTTGACTTTGGCTTTTGACACATCATTATAGCATCTACTTAGACTGTGGAGAACAAAATTAATAAGGCCAGTTCAGACTGGTGAATAAACCAAGAGTGAGAGGAGGTGAGACTTAATTAAATATGAAAGAAAGACGGCAGCAGAGGATGTGAAGTGATAGAAAAAATGAGCTGAGATAGAAAGTGACAGCATGTACAGATAAAAAAAAAACACTATTCACTCACCTATTCACTATTGACTATTTACTCACCTTTAGCATCAAACCACAGCACGACACGTCACATTTACAATTAACATGCACCCAGTCATCTCAGATGCAAGGCTTAGCATGTTTACCTTTTCATCAGACTTTCAAAAACAGGATATACGTATAAAGGCTTAGCAAATTTTCCTGTGACACGGGGCCAGATTGGGGCTCTGACGATATGAGCTCGCTAGTCAAACGCCAGAGAGTCTCTTGACTCTGACAAAATAAGGAGGCCTGCTGTATTATTGATGATTCATTCTGCTTAGATCCTTTTTAGCCCTAATACAGTTTCTCATTTTCTGTATTAATATTTCAAAGCCTGGCAAATCATGATGGAAGAGCAGCCCGCTTTGTCCTGGTATCTTCTATGGCGCACAGCCTCATGAGTTTCAGCACACATGCATAAGCCGTACACATGAATGCATAAAATACAGATCTATGCATACAGATGAATTTATGAAGCCTGAAAGAATGTTGGGTAGCACTTTATTTGAAGAGGTGTTCGTAAGACTGTCATGACACCTTTATATGCATGATACGACACGTCATTAATATGAATGAGATTTTGTGCATGTTTATGTCATTAAGTGTCATTTGCTCAGTTATGTAATTTCAAATGTTGTCTTTGTTGTGACAAACTGACATAAAAACATCATAACCTGTCTTTGCCTTTGACAAACTTGTCATAAATCTGTCATAAACATAATTGTCATGAGGCTATTGTGAATTGTGTCATGAATTTTATAACTGTGTCATTAATATTTTATTGACCTCAAATTTAGTTGAGTAAAAATTTTATTTGCTATTAAAATGGCATTAAATACATTAAATACTAAGGATGGTGTTATAGAATTATTAAGCAGAGTTTTGAGATCATTTATGAGATCATATAGATATTTATAGACAAGTCATGCTCCACTTGGGGAAAAAATAATCTATAAAGACACATTTATAATGGCTTTCTGATAGTCATGTTTATGACAGATTTTTTGACAAGTTATGTTGTCTTGGTAATGTTAAGTTGTCATAACAAAGGCATCTCAAATGATGCAATCTTTGCATTTAAAAGGACAACATGAGTGATTGACACTTAAAGGCAGTTGCCATAAGCATGCATAAAATCTGACTCATATTCATAATATAAATCATGTCATGATACAGAAAGTATCACAACAGTTTTCTGAGCATACCATTTAAGTAATATCTTACCAAATCCTGTTGTATGTCTTGTTTTGGTCTGATTTCCTTGTAATGCATACAGTATTTTATGTCATTATTCACATAATCCCTTCCTCAGTTTTCATCCTGTGGCCTCCTCTTGGTCTCTGACTTTCTCAGCCATAATATCCTGAAGGCTATTCTGTCGTCATATTTCTTCTTTCACTGTGATGGAATGAATATTGTCTGCGGCTTGCCCAGCATACATCGGCTGATGATGATGAAGGTTAGTTGTCAGCGAGAGGCTGGACTCTGTCACAGAGAGGTCAAGGAAAATCAACGAGCCTTAAGAAAGATTATTTTTCAAACCCTTCCATTCATTCTAGGTCTCCTATATGGGAATTTATATTTCCAGTTTTCATTCTATCTATTTATCTATCTATCTATCCACCCATCCATCCATCCATCCATCCATCCATCCATCCATCCATCTCTGTCTGTCTATCGTTTCATCCATCCATCCATCCATCCATCCATCCATCCATGTCGTTCTATCTTATCATTCTATGTATTGTTCTGTCATTCTATCTATCGTTCTATTGTTCTATATATCATTTGTATCATTCAAATTTTTGTTCTGTCTATAATTGTATCTTCTTATCTATTATTATTTTATTCTACCATTCGAGTCATTCCATATAGCTAGCTAGCTAGTTACTGTATCTATCTAGCTAGAATTCTATATTATTATCTCTTCTTTTGACAGTCTAACTGTCATTCTTTGTAGCTGTGTCTATCAAAACTAATTCACCTTTGCTATAATATTACCCATTCAAGCAGTAATCAAACGATAGCATCGTAAGCTAATCAAACTATTCATTCCAATCTTTGCATGACTCTATAGAGACTTGTTTACTTCCTGCCTTTCTTTGTAAAACACCTGCTGATCATCATTCCACCCTTGTAATTAAAGACATGAGAATAGATTAATCGAACCCTGCGTGCCTCTCTGCATGTTTGCTGTTACACTAAATTGTATTTCCCCCCATGGATTCTGTGAAGTTTCAATTAGCTAAACCCTCCCTCCCATCCGCAGAGATAAACCTTTAGCTTAAGCAAGTTCGCTGTTCATGAACATGTCAAGTTGTTTAATTTTTTATGATTGGATTTTTATTTTATTTTTTTTGGTTTGAAGATATTTACATTTGATTTTGACCACACAGACTTATCTATACTACAATATGTTAGAGTTGCAAATACCCCAGCAGGAAGAACAAAATGCAATTCAAATACACAGAGAAAGGCCCGAGGCAATGCAGAAAAGACATTTTCCATGGTGAGGGGAAAAAGAAAAACATTCCCCATTCTCTGCAGCTCAACGCAACAATGTGCAGAACAATAGTGCGTAGCAATTAGATAACTCAGTTCAATAGCAAAACAATGAAATCCATTATGCTTTTTGAAGAAGTCAGTGGAGAATAGACAGTAAGCGATCATTCACTTCAATAACAGGATTTTTGCCAAATTAAAGTGTGCATATCATGGCAGATGATTTTTTGGGCATTTGTAGTATCTACATTCACAATGCAAAGTGTGTTTGCCAGCTCGCCAGACCAGGAAAACAAGACAATTTCACAGATTTTTAAATCCAAAGTGGGAATACAGCATGAGAAATGTAGTTAAACTGCAAAAGCAAACACCAATGGAAGAATAGAGGCTGTTATATCATGTTTTTACATTGCAAATATCTGCAGTCCCTTTGCTTATGTTGATAAACGTGCTAGACAGACATGTTTAACCACTGCACTGCAGAAAAATAGTCAACAAAGAAAACGTAAATGAAAAAGCTTATTTATTGACTGTCTCAGTCCTATCACTTTAAAATAACAAACATTGTACATCTCTCTATATTAGGCTAAAACATTGCTTTATTTATTTATTTATTTATTTGTTTGCTTATTTGTTTATGCATTTATGGAGCCTGAAAGAATGTTGGGAAGCACTTTATTTGAAGAGGTGTTCGTAAGGCTGTTCTATGCATGATACGACACGTCATTAATATGAATGAGGTTTTGTGCATGTTTATGTCATTAAGTTTCATTTGCTCAGTGCTGTAATTTTAAATGTTGTCTTTGTTATGACAAATTGGCATAAATACATCAAAACCCTCATCTTTGCCTTATAACATGTTTTTACATTGCAAATATCTGCTTTCCCATTGCTTATGTAGGTAAACATGCACTAGACAGACATGTTTAACCACTGCACTGCATATATAATCAACAAAAAAAGGCTTACTTTTTGACTGTCTTAGTCCTATCACTTTAAAATTACAAACACTGTATATCTCTCTATATTGGGAGTAAACACTGCTTTATATATTTATTTATTCATTCATTTGTGTATGTATATTTGTACTTTTATTTTAGTAGTTTTTTTTTATTTATTTAGTTTTAATTTTCAAAAATAAATTCTAAATCAGTTTACAATGATAACAAAGCTTGTTAACAAGTTTTTATTGATTAATGAAGGAATTATAATGCTTTATTTTGTTATTTCATTTTCATTTACAAGTAGCAGGGTGTACTGTATATTTCTGTCCGTTCATATCCTGTTCCTTTGTGCCCCCTGGCAACCTAAAAGCACGTTTTTAATCCCTTAATACTGCCATGGTGCCACATCTGGCTTTAAAGGTCATTTTGAAGTGTCACCCACTATATGTTATGTGTCATTTAAAGTGTTTTGTTATCATTGGATAACAAAAATGCTGAGCTCAAGACTGTAAAAAGCTGGGTTCCACATAATCAATTTGTGTTGAAGCAACATGAAGGAATTAAGTTAACTTATTAGTTTCTACAAATTTAAGTTGATTGAACAAAAAAACAATTAGGTTGTCCCAACGAAATCTCAAGAATTGTGTTGTTTTAGTTGATTTTAAGTAAGTAGTTTTTATGCAGCGGATGCCCTTCCAGCTGCAACCCATCTCTGGGAAACATCCATACACTCACTCACACTCATACACTACGGACAATTTAGCCTTCCCAATTCACCTGTACCGCATGTCTTTGGACTGTGGGGGAAACCAGAGCACCCGGAGGAAACCCAAGCGAACACAGGGAGAACATGCAAACTCCACACAGAAATGCCAACTGACCCAGCCACCTTCTTGCTGTGAGGCGACAGCACTACCTACTGCACCACTGCATCGCCCTCTCAACGCTTTTATTATTATTTTTTTGTAATGGGCTTTTAACAAAAAAAAAAAAACTTGGACTTTTTATGGTGAGGCAGGAGCGAACCGAGAGGAAATATGGGACCAAGGGCATCAAATGGTCAAGAGTATTTTTCCTCTTCATCTGAGGCTGTGACATGGCACATGTGGCTGGTTTTTGTTCCAAGAGATATCAATTAAAGGTCCATCCACTCTAGACACTCCAAAGCCCTTTATAATCACAGAAGTCTCCCGCTCGGGTCAGTCCTCCTCTCGAAAAGCATTTTTCTTCACTCCAGTCCATGTGTGTGTTTTACTGTAGGATCACCAGTGGAGAAGTGAAGCCTGACAGGTTAAGTGTGTAATTTTCACTAGGGGCGCTGGATTGAAATGCGGTTCTGGCTCAGACATAACAACAACAATTGGCACAACCAGGGGCAGACATTTGAGGACTATGCTTTAAGTCTAGCAATGGCAGACCGTCAGGGTTTGAATGTTAAAAACATAGGTTGCAATATAGTTCATATTACATATTTTAATGTTTACTTACATTAGGAACGCACAGGTTATTGTACAGTAGTTAATATAAAGAAAATAACAATTTTAGCTTTGAACGTAGGTTCAATGTCAATTTATAACAGACCAGTGTTTTGCTGGTGAAAATGTATGTATTGAATATGTTTGGCTTGTGCTGCACTAATCTTGATTTTTCATAGCAATTTTTTACAAGCACATGGGCAGAATCTGGTATTGTATTTAATTTCATTTGATTATATTGCATGTTATAGTCAAAAATCAAGAACTAATTTATAAATATACAAGATGTTTATTTGATTTTATTAATCACATACAATGTTCAGCATAATTGAGTACACACTATTTTGAAAATGAATATTTTTATCCATTTCTCAGTGAATATAGGCAATGTATTTTGGTGCAATCAAACAAAACTGATTTATTAAACAGATATGTTTATTCAAATTCTATTTTAGTCACCAAACATATTTAGAAATTGAAAGATAGTACAATTAAATCAAATTGAATATTTAATTGCAATATATATATATATATATATATATATATATATATATATATATATATATATAGCCATCTTTTTGGCTTCTTGATTTTTCACCTTTTAAAATTTGTGTTTAATATATTTCTATAACATATACATTTGATATCCAGATGATATAATATTATATTTTATATAATATAATATTGTATAGCTTCCTATTAAAACATGAATTTAAAAGAAAGATTTGTGAAGGATGTACTTATATATGTTGAGCACTGTATACACAAAAAATGTAAGTTTCAATTTATACTTTGGTTGAACTGTGCATCTATTTTTGGTCAAAATCTTGTGTATTTTAAGAGGAATTTTAATTTCAAGCATAAATGAGTGTGATTTATATGCTGTTCCATGCTATCAGGCTGTTCTCAACCAAAATGTAAAGCTGGTTTACTATAGCCTTGCAGTTGAGTTGAGCTGTCTGTACACAAGCTACTGTATATGTTTGGAGAAAATAATAGTTATTTTTTGTCATCCATATATTTATATTAGCACATTAATAGTGTGAAAACAATATTTGATTAAAACTTGATTTAATTTATAATTATAACATTGTTTGGTTCCCTCTGACACTAGAACTGAAAAACACATTGTTTCTGTTAGGATTACTAATCAATGTTAAGTTTTGAATAACAAATTAACAATTCAAGCTAGTGAAATGTTTCAAAGAATCAAAACATTTATCTTTTTTTTAAAAAAAAGATCTGTACACAGATCAGTTAAAAAAACATTGGAACAATTACAAAACAAACACATTTTGAGATATGAAAATAAAGACAAATGTCAAATAACAGCATAATCATAAGCAGTTTGTTCAATAACAGGGCTTATGAGAAGTGCTATTGATCGAGCTATTGGGCAATTTGTCTATGTTTTTGTTCTTTTTCTTATTTTAATGATTCTGCTTGTTAACTGCAGGTCATCACTAAAGATCAATAGACAGAATCTACTGTACGTTTATTTCACTTACTGCAAAGGAAACTGTCCAATGCTCATTTAACACCAAGGACTGTGCTGTGCCTTATTACAAAACACACCTGGATTCTTTGAAGCTTTAAAAGGCAAAATTGGCTTTTATTGGACAGTAAATGTGAGTGTAAGATGCTCTTCAAATTCATCAAACATTAGCATTTATGCTAAGTATACTTTTCGTTCAACACAGTTGGTTTTATTGATATTTTAAGCTTCTAAAGCGTTACAAGATTTATTCACATGCTTATTAAAAGGAATAGTTCCAACCCAGGCTCATTCCGATTATGTACACCTATACTGTACATTTCTGGAGAGAGCAAATTACGTCCTGGGAGCTACGTTTTTTTCTTTGCAGTTTTTGTTTTCGCGAATCCGCCAGAGGCCACTGCATATGCTTTTTCAGACCTTAAATTTGTCTCGCGAGTGCCATTTGTGCCTGCTCTCTTCGCATAAGTTCACCGGAGGCCGCTGTTGACTGACTGACCAACTGATTGATCCCCCCCCCCCCTTTCCTAAACCCAACCAATAGTATTTTAAAAAGCACGCAAAAATGAACGACGTCCTACCACCCCGTTTGTTATAAAGTCGAAATGCAGCTATATGTACTTCTGGCTAAATAATTCATGCTCTCCAGAAACGTATATAGGGCTACGTTTTCAGAATAAGCCTGTGTTGAATAGTTTACTAAAATATGGAAATCAGCTCTCCATTAACTCTTGCTGAAGTGGTTCCATATATAACAATTCACTCAACATGATTCAATGAATTTATTTCCACCTTTGTTTTATAAATTGAGTTGAGAAAATTTAGAAATGAAAAAGTGTCCTTTTATTACTTCTTAAATGCTGTACAATTTTTTGTGTATTTCTTCATCAAAGTAAAAATGCTTTTTTCTTCAATAGTTTTTTTTTTTCTCTATATTTCTTTAAAAGTTTCGGTAACACTTTAGAATAATGGTGCATTAGTTAATGTTAATTAATGAATTTACTAACATTAATTACGAATAAATAATCTTGTAAAGCAATTATTAATCATATTCTAACATTAACCATTACATTATTAAAATCCAAACTAACATTAATGCACTGTGAGTTAACATGAACTGAGATGAACAAACTTAAATAAGATTAACTAATGTTAAAGAAGATGAATAAATACAGTTATAAATCTTTTACTACTTGTTTGGTTGTCTGACTTAATACATTAACTAATGAACCATTATTTTAAAATGTTATCAGTTTTTCACCATTTTCACGTTTTCTGACATGAGCCGAGATCTCTGCACATTTACTATGTCCAATTGCTGATAAAACGAATTCATACATCCGGTCTCCATGTCAGTGCAGTAAGTGCACTGTAAGGTCCACTTCAGTCCACTTCATATCTGCAAGGATTTACAAGTGAGTTAAATTCTATTAAATCGATGTCATACATTTTACTGTCCCAACCGGTTTGAATGATCACATATTTCAATCAATTTTCAACCAGCTCATGGTGAATAATTAGCCTTACATTCTAAAACTATTCGAGTGTCTTTCTTCAAAGACACAAACCCCTGATGTTGGTCTAGGGCAATGGGGTTTGACATTTAAAGAACAATTAAAATAAATGTCTATATATATATAAAGTGAATGAAGCAGATATACCAGCAGATATACCAAAGACTGTGACTTTTATTTACAATTCCCAAAGAGAACAAAAACAATGGTCTTTTGGATGAGATGTTAAATCGATGTACTGACTCACTGTGGTCATTAAAAATCCCAGGATGTCCTTCGAAAAAGTTTAGGAATTTAACCCCGGCATCCTGGTCAAATTTGCCCACTGGCCTCTGTCCATAATGACCTCCAAATCATCCCCAAATCATAATTGGCTTCATCCCTCTGTCTCCTCTCCACCAATCAGTTGGTGTGTGGTCTGGTGCAATTTGGCTGCCATCGCGTCATCCAGGTGGATGTTGCACACTGGTGGTGGATGAGAAGATTCCCCCAAGGTGTAAAGCGCTTTGAGTGTCCAGAAAAGCGCTATATAAATGTAAGGAAATATTATTACAATATTATAATGAATTATTAAAAATGCAAGAAAAAGAAAGTAATGCAAAAAATACTATGTATAATATGTACAATAATATTGGGACAAACACAAAAACGGAGAAAACAAGTGAGATGACAGAAGGAACATGGGCAGCATTAAAGAATAAAAACCAAAACAAAGCACAAACAATGTCTAACTCCCCAGAAACATCTAACTAACTAACTAAATGAAAACAGAATAACACACGAAGAGGTCTTCCAAGTATCCTAACTATCCTACTCTGTCTATCAAAAGTACAAGGGGTGGCGCTCACGCCTAATCTAATGAACTAAACACAAGAGTAGTTCTACGTGTTGCAAAAGGTATGTCATGTGATCCTCTTACCTGTTCGCTTCGTCTGATCCTCGTAAACAACGTAAGTGAACGAAATTGAGAATTGGTACGATATGATATGAATGGCGGACAGATACCATAGGATAAAGCATGTAACACTTCAGTTGAACACAAATGATAACTGGTAACTAGCATATACCTGACTTCCATAGTTTGACAAAATACTTTGGAGGTCAATGGCTACCACTTTTTAGCATTCTTCAAAATAATGAAATTTCCTGTTTTGAAACTTTTATACTTTTTATTGGTTAAGTATTTATAAGAGACACGTAGGATTGGTCTGAGAAAGTTAAATTAATCAGAAACCCCTGATCTCTGGTCTGCTGAATGTGGAGATTTTCCAGATAGTTCTCATCAGCTTTTGTTGAAACAAAACACCATTGCCTTTGACTTTAAAGAAACCTGTCATGCTGAGTTTATGAAAAAAAAAGTGTTTGTGTGCACTTCTGAGTGTGTGTTTATCTCAGAACAAGATGGAACAACTTGCTGTTTCATCAGTTTTGTTATCCAGCTCATTTTCTTGCACGTGTGAATTCAAGCATTCTTTTCTCCCAACACATTTTCAATCTAGTATTATCTCTAAGGTACAGTAGAAATGCTGAGAGTGGCTATTCGTCTGTTTTTTTTTTTATCATCATAGGCTCAGGAAGGGAATCACGTGGTTCTCTTCAGGTTCTTTTTTCGCTTCATCATCACAGCATATGTTCATCAATTAGAAACCTGCTGCCTGCTGCTCCAGAATTAAGACGCCATGTACTCTTCTTACTCTATCTTTTTGATATGTCAACATGTGTCACTGCACACTGCTTCATGTGCAAAGCATTCTCTGACAGATCCTCTGAATCCTCTTTGTGCTTTGCTTTGAGCTGATGCTTTCAAAGTGGCACAGATATAGTCTTGGGGTTTGGTTAAGTTGATAGAATTTCACACTCAGCTACTCAGACTGATTGATTTAAATTAATATCACAGCTGGGACTGGGAAATATATCTGTGACCTGTTATGATTTAATCTGGTCTAGGGGAAGGCCACAAAAAAATAAAAAGTCGGTGGTGAATGAATGTCCAACGCCAGGGAAAAAATGTTCTCCACACCCAGAATGGCAAGTAACTCAAAACAACCACAATCAAATGCAGCAAAAAGAGAAGGTTTATTTACAAAAGGCAAAACAAACGGGGTGTTTTATTTTTAGAAGAGGACAAGGCCAAAATAACAAACATAATAAATCTAACTCTAACTTGAAATTGTCTTTCAAAACTGAAAGAAAAGGAAACAAAAGTACAGCAAAATAAACAAACTGCCTTAACCAACATAAACAGGAGAGAAAATAGCAATACTAAACAAAATGGCAACCACATATGTGGTTAAATACAATGAAGTCAAGTCAAAACTTCTAATCAGCAACTTAACACTCACGCTAACTACATGATACAATGAGCCAAAAGTGTAGAATTAAATTTCAGTGGTCTGAATAGTGGTTTGATAGCAAGTAACAATCAAGTTAAAGCTTGACAACAACAGGTCTAGAAGTTGTTGCACACAATAGCATTTTTTAAAGTGTTTTGCCTGTTTGTTTACATGACAACAACATTTTGGGAACTAACAAATCCATAAATGTGCATCAGATTAAGTTTTTTCTTTTTATTTTCTTTACTTTTTTATTTTTAAATGTAATAACTACTTTACAAAATGCATTTTAATGCATAGTCTCATTCTGAAAACGTGGCCCTATATCCATTTCTGGAGATTGCGAATTATGCGGCCAGAGGTATATGGCTGCATTCCATCTTTAAGATAAACACTACGGGGCGGGATGACTCTGTTCTTTTTCGTGCTTAACAGCTGACCATTACCTCCGTATGGACAGCTTTTCCGCTGTTACCAACTTTGTCCAGCAGCTCGTCGTGTACATCGGCAGACTCTAGGTCAATCGGTGCATTTGAAAACACTATTAGTTGGGTTTAGGGAAAGAGGAGGGTGACTCAGTCGATTGGACAGTCAGTCATTCGGTCAGTCAGTTGACAGCGGCCTCTGGTGGATTGTCGCAAGATTGGCAGGCGCAAATGGCACCCGTGAGATTTGGTGGATGGTGAATTTGCGAAAACAAAAACATAAATCCTGGGACATATTTGGTGCTCTCCAGAAATGTATATACCGGTACGTATTCAGAATGATCCTGGTTTAGTGTAAATCATTTGTAAGCATTACCCTGCCCTTTAATATAAAGTGTGAATTAAACACAGCACTTTCCAAATAGTGAGCTGTTGTCAAAAAAAATCATGAATATATATTTATTCCTTAAGTTTTTCTACTTAAAACCAGATTCCCGATTTATTCCTGATTCATCAAATATTGATTATAGTGAGACTGAACAATGTTGTTTTTGTCATTTTTGTATTAATATCTCAAGAGTCTGAGTTTAGCCTATTAATCTCTGCAAAAAGTTCAGTATGCTCTAACATTCTTTAGCAATTAAAATTACTGATAGACATTGTCATTACAAACTTGCCACTGTCTTGGTGACGTAATGGAAAGTTTTATGAACCTCTTGATAAACAAAACGTTTTGTAGAATGCAGACAAAAGCAGTTTGGTACTGGCCAAGGCCAAAGCCAGACACATTGTAGCACTCCTTGTCAGGAGTAAAAAACCACAACAAGATCTTTTTTTTCCCCACCAGAAATGAATATTTCCTGGAATTTGGCACAAATGTGAGTCTCTTACACATTCACTCTCTCTCTCTCTGTGTGTGTAACAGGTGTCATCCTGCAGGATTATTTTAATAAACTATTTTTTTTTTACTTTGCTCTAACCCTTGTCTGACTGAAGGCCTTTTAGCAGATTTCCATGACAGTGATTAAAAGCTAGTCAGCATTCTGGGGCCCCCTTCTGGACTGGTGCCCCGAGCATTCACCTGTCTTGCCAGGTGACAAGCACCACCTCTGTACGTTACAGCAATTCACTTGCTGAATTGCTGTCATGCGATATGCTGGCTACAAATTTGCTCTAACAAGCAGCTGAACAGGTTCACCAATGAGTGTTTACTGTATAAATGAAACTTTTTATGTCATTCCGCAAAGAATGTAATGGGAAAAAAATACTGAGAGCTTTCCTTAGCCTGGAACTAGAGGTTTAGACAGGACTGTGTGCGGTGATGCACTCACTGACTGTATTTATTAAAGCTGAAGCTCACAGGACAGCATCATCTCAGGAATGCTGAACACTGTTTCCCCCCGCTGCATTATTGCACGGAAGAATAGCACATTCCTAAATCTGTGCTTGTGTGCATCTCTCCAGAGATGCATCGGCTTGCCTCCACAATGGACGTAATGAGATTTTTTTCCCGAGGCTTGTATTCATACTTATTCACTTGGGAACTTATAGGGCCAATATTATTTGAAAATATGGATGGGGTTATGATTAATATTCCCTGTGAACGCAAATAGATATAAATGTGTATTGCAATGGGAATTAATGCATGACTGGATGGTTTAAGCAAGATTGTGTTCATTTATCAGAGACCGTGCGTGATGCATTACATTCATATTGCATGAATTAGTTTTTCAATGCTTCCGGAATCCTTATCCCAGAAGTCCTGATGCTGTAGTTATTAATTTAATTCTGTCGTGAACTGCCAGTAGACAGATAAAATGTGCTTTCATTTTATGCAGATCCCTACGTTTTCGTCACCTGTCATATCCGGTGTCAGGACATTTAACAACCTGATTAAATTAACGTTTTTCTCTGCCTTAAATGATAGAAACAGAGAACAATTTCCTTTTAAATAACGTCTTTTCTCATTCTATGACAACTGAAGTGCTTTCTGCCATCTTAAAGGACATGTTAATAAACCGCTTAAATATCAGGGCATGTGCAGAAAAGCATTACAGAGATAAACATATTTAATTACCAGCCAAACACTTCAGGTTTTAATATTTATCTTTCCTCTGCAGATATCTTTTGTGCTTTGATGCATGCTTTCAATAATACAGCATAAAATAGAGAGTTTTCCTTCACCCATTGCTCTCTCTTAGCTCAAATTGACTCGTTTTTGTTGTATTTTCTTTGCTCCAGCAAGATTATTCTCCTGTGTTTTTTTTTTTCTTTCAATCTCATTACTTTGAAGACTGAAGCATCCTTTAGTGCAGATAACATTTTCATAGATTAATGTGATAGATGCGGCCAACTCATTGTTATTAATATACATAAGAGTGCATGGAGTAACAGTCAGAAGCAATCTGCGGTATAATGTGTCACTGAGCTAAACAAACGTTTGCATATTTTACTTCTAACTAAAGTAGTTCACAGCTCAGTGGCCAAAGTCATCAATGCATATGAAAGGTCACTGGCTAATAACCTTCATCCTTCATCTTGGTCTTTTATGGAGTGTGCTTGTGTGTGTAAGTGCATGTGTACATGTGTGTGAGCAGTATTGCACATCCGTTGTAAATATTTTGGCCTTGAGCAGAAGCAAGGGCAAACAAACAGCTTGGCCCATTGAGGCAGGTGCAATGCCCAGAAAATGGGCAGATTCAGATTCAGTCCTGTAGTAATTAGGTGTAAGTGAAGATCTGATGTTGAAATATTGTATATTTTCCACAGTATTTCAGCACAATCTAATCAGTATTCATAAATATGCTTATGCTAAGTGGTTATAGTTTGCACACATTTTAATGTTTGGATAAACAATGAAATGCTCAATATTGCTCATTGACAATATCTATAAAACATAAAAGCTTTTGGTTATGAACAATTTTAGAGATCTTCAAATGTTTGGAAATCTGTTGAGGTTTACAGAACGCTCAAAGAGTCATTAAACTGAGATTAGTTGAATGTAGTCAACACAGCACGGTTAAGAGGATAGTTCTCCCAAAAATTTTAATTCGCTGTTAAATTGCTTACACTTGCTTACAGATTTTTAGCTGAATCTGTGATCCTGATTTGTATAATGTAGTTATCTATTCATTTGACAGGTATACTGTCAGACACAATAATCAATCTATCAACTTATCGCACAACACATGGACATGACCTCAATCATTTTTGGTGATGCAATATATATCGCCCATACATAAAAAAAAAACAAAAACAATTCTAGCAACATTTTAGCTGATTGTGCAACATCTCTATATCTATTGGAGGTGTCAGTGTCAGTATGGTTAAAAACACTATAGTATTTACTATGAATTACTTTAGTATATTTTCCTGTGGGTGTCTGACAACTGAAAATAGACATGGCAGCAGATATCGTAGCCTCTGTCCCTTTTTACCTTGCACTTTTTTGTTAAGAATTATTATTTCTTAGCATTCTTATTATTTCTCATTCTGATTCCAAAGCCTAATTATTAAATTGTTAAAATGACTATAATTAAATGAAATATTCTTAAGAATAAAATACTATGTGTTCTTTGGAGGAGTGTACTTGCTTTGTAATGATATTATATCGTCATTCTGGTGATGACATGACAATAATATTGTTTTTCGCAATATATTTTGGTGGAATATAATGTACAACAACAACAAAAATATAGATATTGTGGCAGGCCTATATACTGTACTTCCCTTGAGTATGGATTTATTGTGTTCTTAGTTATTTGTAAAGGTAAACATGTGACATATAAAACAAACCCATTAAAGTCAAGGTTATGGACAGTAGTATGAGTTGTAATTTTGCTTAAAACTAATATTATGCCAGTGGCTGGTTATATAACAACAGTAAAATAATAATCTAAATTTGTATAAGTAGTTTTTGTTTTTTATTTGCTTTCGAATGTCAGACCATAAAGATTTTAATTTAGTGGAAGAGATTAGCGAAATGACAAGTAATCATTGTGCTTAACCTCAAGTTCTTATGCATTGTTAGAATTAATTAAGTTTAATTAATTACGGTAATTAAAAAAAGTTCACACAGTTTCATATACTTCCCAATATTTATACTCGTTTGGCTGCTGGTGCTGTTCTGTTTATTAATTCTGTTTGTGACCATTCTGCAATAATACAAAGATCAACATTTTATAGAAATACAGAGAATGTCGTGATATCTTATTTATTATATATATTTATTATAATTTGTTGTATAATTATTTGTTGTAATCTCATTAACACAATTTACAAAACACATTTTAAAGAATGTACTAAATAATGTTAGTTTTAAGAATGTATCAAAAACCTCAAGACATTCACATTGCCAATATCAAAGAAAAATATATATATCTTGTGGGTAAATTGTTTACTGTTGCTGGAATTTGATGTATCACTTTTAGAAAGCTTGTCTGCAAAATCCCTGTTAAAAACAGCAATAACAGGAATACACAGCCTTATACATTAAATCAAGCCTGTTCACTTAAAGGCATAATTCGCTACTGAGAAAAAAAATATTTATTTATTTATTTATTTAAGTTATTTATTTATTTATTTATTTATTTATTTATTTATTTATTTATTTATTTATTTAAGTTATACTTTCAAAGCATTTGTATTCTGTTAACATACTGTAAACAACATTGTGGTAAATATTTATATACTATTAATAACTTTAATAATACTATTAATATTATTACTATTAATAATATATTAATATAACAG
>NC_079437.1:42271906-42394406 GCF_903798145.1 Danio aesculapii | reverse complement strand
ACGATTGCCAAGAAGGTCACTGGTTTAAGCTTTGGCTGTGTCAGTTTGCATTTCTGTGTGGAGTTTGCAAGTTCTCCCTCTTCGTGAGGGTTTTCTCGGGGTGCTCCCGTTTGTCTCACAGTCTAAACTCATGCGCTATATGTGAATTGGCTAAGCTAAATTGTCCATAGTGTATGTGTGTGAATGTGGGTGTATGGATGTTTGCCAATGATGCAACTGGAAGGGCATCCACTGCATAAAACATATGCTGGATAAGTTGGTGGTTCATTCAGCTGTGGCTACCCCAGAATAATAAAGGGACTAAGCCAGAAAGAAAATGAATGAATGAATGAATGAATGAATGAATTAATTAATTAATTAATAAAATGACAGGTTTAAATGTTATTAAATTACAAATAAAGTAATATTTCCATCCAATGAGTTAAAGTAAACAAAATTATCACTTCCTGATAAACTTGCGCCAAATATCAAAAAGAAATAACCTCTGGTTTTGTCTATCTATAAAACACACACTATAGTAGCATTTAAATTGACCAAATTTATTCAAGCTTATGTCATTTCTGGAACAGTTTAAATGTAATTTTGTTGAGGTCTTTTTTTCCAGCAAAAGCCATTTTTAAATTTAATCTGAAGGTACAGTAAAGGATCAGTTACAAATAACCCTGTTCAGGTCCCCACGGTGTGTAGTGCACAGTATGTCATTATCACGCTGCTGAGGGGGTCACTGTTTCCATGTGGAAGGTTAAAAACGCTGGCTGTCAGAGCAGCACCTCTCAGACCTCTAAAACCAGAGAAGACGAGAGGAACCTCTCCTGCAGATGCCATGCATTCTAATGAGCTGCTGGGTACAGTACATGTTGTACAGTGCGTCTGAGTTTTCTAAAACTCCCACCGTGCAGTGGACATTTAGTTT
Source organism: Danio aesculapii (assembly GCF_903798145.1). Lineage (NCBI taxonomy): Eukaryota > Metazoa > Chordata > Actinopteri > Cypriniformes > Danionidae > Danio > Danio aesculapii. Next base: position 42,393,493 of record NC_079437.1, on the reverse strand, counting down.
CTGCATAGACCTATATTTGCCTTTCTTGTTATTTGTTATTGGATATGTGAAGTTCACTGTGAGTTTACCGTAAGTTTTGTCACATAGTTTAGTATCTATGTAATGAAGTGTCACATTCAAAAACCTGTCATTTTGGCAGATAAGCTGTTTCAAGACTAAAAGAAAGATCTGGGTTCCAAAACTTACACAATATTTTAATGGTAAATTAACCTCTGATATGTCAAAAGATCAAGGGAATTTAGATTTCTCAGTTCATGACCCCTTCAAACTGCACACTGTGAGTATCAAACAGGAGGAGGACCAGATGCAGTACAGCTCTAGGGGTTTTCTCTTTCAGTCGGGACACTTTCCTCAGCAAACACTGCCATCACAGATCATGATGCTCTCGATAACACTTCTGAAGAAGCTAATGAAGACCAGGCCTCTTGTCTTTCTGAATCATTGAACGGTGCCCTTTGCTGGAGTGGGTAAATAAGTAACTGACAGCTGAGAGAATTAGAGGAAATGGAGGGGCTGGTAATAACGGGGAGGATTTAGTAAGTTAGTGAGCTTTACCTGAAGTGACCCTCAAGAACAGCTCATCCATGATGCATGTGGCCTCCCCTCAAATGCTTGTGCTTATGCTTTCTGGACCCCTGGGCTTTCATGCTTAACATGTCCTTTCATTCAACATCTTATTCGAACCCTTGCAGGCTAGATTATTGCTGCCAAGGCCAAATCCCTCTGTCCCTTAGCTCTGCTGTCTTTCTTCTCATCATACAGTTTTTATCTTTAGTCTGGCTGTCTATGGATGAATGGGAAAGTCTATCCTGCTCCTCCACTGTATATTTTATTTGTATCCAGCATTTGCCATCAATGCAGAAAAATTTAAATTGATGACTTTTCTTTTACTGAAAGAAGAGCTGCTTCAAGTTCCTCTATAATTTAAAAACTATACAGTACCTTTTGTGTGTCAATGTCAGAGCTTCCCATACATAGACAAGTTATATTAATGGACGCCCAAGTGTATTTGGTGACATTTTTTTACTATTATTATCATGTTTTTTTGTATTCGTCCATTACCCAGACATCTGTGATCAATAAATTAGTGAAAATCTTCTCTTGTTATCCCTTTCTTACTGCTGGTTCTGTGAGAGCAAGATGTGTTAACATTCCCACAGACAATCTCACATGCTCTGCACACCCAGAGATGCACCTTTTGAGGAATTAAAATGCTCATCCGGCCCAGGCTTCTAAATCTTTTTAAATGTATGGGATTCGGTGTTTGCTTTCTAAAGTTGTTGTTAATTACATGCATTTTTGCATTAGGCTATCTCTTTATTTTAGCCTACTTTCGCTTGAATATGCAGCTGACAAAAAAAAGCAAGATAAACAGTAAATAATTCCTTCTTTAATTTAAACGACTCAGAAAAACTTTACTTTATACTCGCTGAGGACGAAATGACATCTAAACTGGCTGCAACATATTTGTACATACTTACAAAAGGTTAATAAACTCATTTGCCTTACTTGACTAATTTACACATTTTTTTTATCTTGTAATTAATATCATTTTAGAGCTATTGTCTGATTTTATTCATTTTTTATGTAATTTATTTCATATTTGCTGTATATTGTATTAATTTGATGTCAATGTATTTCATATTTAACTCATGTCTAAAATGCTTTGGAAATATTACACTCTACAAAATGTCAGCAGCAGATTTTACCTGTCAGTGTGTGCACATGGCTTCTGAATAGCATAACATTAAGAAATATACTGGATTTCTTTTTTAATAATATAATATATATATAAAACTCTTTACTCATTGAAAAGATACAGAATAGCAGTGTCATAATAAATAAAAATATTGTTATTAATTACGTTATTTCTTTGTCATATGTAGCTAACCATTTGTGTGCTGTGGGTAAAAGGTGCGTTTCAATCTGGCTACCACCGCAAGTATATTTCAAATCTGTGGGAAACACTTGTTGTAAACATACCTGCCAACATTTGTCTCTGAAAATCTGGGAAATCCAGGGGGGTGGGTTTGTGGTTCTCAGGGGTGGAGTGTCAGCATAATACTGTTCAGAACCGGTTAGTAACTGTACGGTGGTGTTAGTAACTGTACTATTATAGATCTGGTTCTGGTGGCCACTGCGATCGGATTGAATACTATACTAAAGTTGGTGACCTGGGGGTGTTACAGACTGTACCAAAAAGCTGAGAATCGGGGGTGGGAGTAAAATTACGGGAGATTTCCGGGAGAAATAACAAAATGGGAGGGTGGCAGGAGATATGTATGAAATACAGGAAACTGCCATGAAAAATGGGAGAGTTGCCAGGTATTATTGTGAAGTAACTAACTAAAAGTTTTGTCAATACTTACTGAAAGACCTCCTTTAGTAATTTTCCCCTTAAAAATGGTATATGAAAAATAGTATTTGTTTGATTGATTTGGACTCTTAAAGAGAAGGTAAGCATTGACCTGCATTAAATTTAATCACAAAGCACTAAAACGCATCTACACATTGGATGGCATAAAGGTAAATATCTTTTTTGTGTGACCTATTCTTCAAAATGAACCTTTATTAATTAGTGTTAATGTACAGTGAAAGTAATTTCTTCATACTTTGACATGGCTCAAATTATAGTATTCACCATTGCCTAATTTGCTATGCATCAGTTAATGTACTGTATATGCTAATTATTCCTAACCTCCACTTAAACGCACCAGCTCGGACCTGCTCCACTTTCAGTCACTAAACTAAAGCAGTGAACACACAATGGCAAGTGCTAATCAATTCATCCATATATGTTTGAACCATAATGCATTTTAGGTAGTGCTCTCTACAGTGTTGGACATATAACAATAATGCTTTTATTAGCCTTTGGCTTGACTACATTATCAAGCAGCTAGTGACATCACTATCTACTGCCTAATGTCACATAAACCACTTTCCTGTTTGCCTACTCAGATATTCTAAAAATCAACATCCTACAGTCGATGGTAGTTTAATCTAAAAACATAACTCACCCTGTTGCTCAGAAATGGCATTGATTGATGAAATAGATGGTTTAAACATATTAAAAACACACACACACACACACACACAAGAAAGGCTTGCTAACACTGTGTAAAACTTGAACCACAAAAGGCAAAGTGACTAAATGCTACATTTTTTTTTTTTAGATTCAATTGCAGCCAACTGATGCAATAGTCGGACACACTCAGCTCTGTCATTTACATTGCAAAGTATGATTCATTCTAGATAATTGTTTTAACCAGAGTAATCTTCTTCACTTAAATGCTTGTTTAAAGCCATCCACGATTGTTTTTGCCTTTGTATAGTTATAAAAAATGTCATTTTTTTATATTTATCAAGGTACATTTGATATTGTCATCTTAACTGATCTCCTTTTTTAGCTTTTACGATACATTTGTAATTAATGCTAACTTACACATTGTAAATTAAATGCATGTATTATTTACCTACACTCATTTAGTTTTAGACATTTATGACTTATCATATTGTGAAAAAAAAAGTCAACATATAAGTCTAGGGTTGCTTTAAAACCATGATTTTAATTTTATTAAATCCATCCATCCATCCGTCCATCCGTCCGTCCATCCGTTTGTCCGTCCGTCCGTCCGTCTGTCCATGCATCCATCCATCCATCCATCCATCCATCCATCCATCCATCCATCCATCTATCCAACCATCCATCTCCATCCATCCATCCATCTCCATCCATCCATCCATCCATCCATTCATCCATCCATCCATCCATCTTTATCTATCCCCATGTAATAGAAGTTAAATGTGTTCAAAGCAACCCTGTGACATTTACTGTATGTTAATTTTCTTAATTTCTATATATTTTTGATGAGTCGTAAAGGTTTAAAACAAAATTTGTGTAATTAAATGATAAATACATTTAAATTGCAATCCTCTGATGGATAGATGAGCAACCAAGAAACCAGAAGAGCTTTACTTCCGCAATATATATATATATATATATATATATATATATATATATATATATATATATATATATATATATATATATATATATATATTTCATATCAATGGCCACCAGTTTCCAGTATAGTCTTCAAAATATTTTCTTTGTTCTGTTTAACAGTATGTTGAACCACTTAAGGGTGAAAATGTATGATTTTCTAGCCCTATAAACCACTTAATTTGTTGTTGTTGTGTGTGTGTGTGTGGTTTGTTGTTTTGTTTGTTTGTTAGCTTAAGATTTATTATCTACTCAAAAGTAGCATGTTAAAAATGAATTGATTAAGATAACAGATGACACCTCGGGGCGAAGCACAATGATTGATAAGTCTGATTTAGGGTCATCGCCTGTTGCCTCGCAGCAAGAATCCGTGATTGACAGTGGAATAGAAACATACCCGAGGAGGTGGTGGTGTGATGTCAGGCCTGAAGTGTCTCTTGCACATAAAGATGGAGAGGAAGAGATGGAGACAGGTAGAGAAAGGGCAGATGAGGGGGATGATGGTGCTATGACAGAGGATGAACCATTATATAACCCATAAGAGGCTCAGAGAGAGAGACCGAGAGACCGTAGAATATAATATATGAGAAGGGCCATTAATCTTCTATTGAGGGCATTTGATGGTATGGTTGTGATGTTAGGCTCATGCTGTAATGATAACATGCCCGGTCTGAAAGCTTAGCGAGCTGCTGCTTCAGTCTGCATAAGCAGATGCTTCTATAGTGCCATCCTAACATGACATGTTTTCAATGATCTACACAGGTAGAAGCTCAGTTGGTACAAAAATAACACACTGCATCCACTCAGAATTGATACAGGAGTAGAAGTTGATACTTTTAACCACTATAAATTTATCCATGATTTTCTATATTTTAACATTGACAATAACAAAACATTGTTAATATAGGTTTAAATATAGCTTTAAAATTGTAATGGCATTTTAATGGCAGTTAATGGCATTTTTATTTAAATAAAAAAAAAAATATAATTAAAAAATAAAGCACAAAAAGGGATGATGATGTATAATTGTTTTGAAGATGTATAATTGTTATAACTACTTACAGTACTAGTTTATTTTTGATATATTTATTTTTGATATATTTTTGATAGTTTATTATATTTTTCCATATTTATTGATTTATTTTACATTATTACATTACATTTTAAATACATTGTACATTTGTTTTTCTGATGACTCCGAAATGATGGAAAGTAACAGAGATCCTCGAATAAAGAACATTCTATGGATTATATTATCCTGTAAAATGTAGCATTTTCACACTTTTCAAACAAACAAGCAAACAAATAAATAATTGTGCAGCAAATCATGATCTTAGAATACATTCTGAAGGATTGCTTGTGCTGAAAACATGTTAAATCCGAAAACAATTATTTAAAGGGCACCTATGATAAAAATCCTCTTTGGTAAGCTGTTTGGACAGGACTGTGTGTAGGTATAATGTGTCATATTGGGCTGATATAAAGACAATAAGTCTCTTTTTTTTATTTCCAAATGTGAAATAGGATTTAAATCCCTCCTATTTTAAGGGTGACCGCAACATGACGTAGGGGTGCAGTTTTCCCGCCCACTGAATTGATTGACAGCCGTGTATTACCATGTGTCCATAGTAATGAGTATAATAATATCAACACAACAGGATGTGCGCAAAGCAACTGGGATTAAAAGATCTGTTCAGCTCTCTGTGATCATCAATCATCATCAAAGTTTTTAAAACAGTGCATGTTTGTAATGAATTACAGCTATTTTACCATCTTTACTTTATCACCAAAGCCGCATGTCAGTACAATTATAAAAGAAGATGCTTCGATCCCGATTTCTGTGTGACTCATAGAAAAGCTTAAATTAACTCTAAAACAAATACTGGGAAATCAAATACTGGGTAATCACTGGGAAAGTTCTTACTGTAAAATTTGTCACAAACGTTACATGTGATCTGCTTCCTTCATGTCCGTCACTGTGCTGTTTATCTGATGCAGCCGAGGCACACTCTGATGGGCACGTGGTAACGGTGGGCGGGGAGAATTAGCATTAAAAGCACAGGCAACAAAAACAGCTACATTGTGTTCAAAGCAGAAAAAATCTAATATTCTGAAAGCTATAATAAATAATCTGATGGGTGTTTTGAGCTGAAACTTTACAGACACATTCAGGAGTAACAAAATACTAATCTTAAATCTTGAAAAAGGGGTAAAATAGGTACCCTTTAAAAAATAATAATCAAACAAAAATAATACTACATTTCAAAGAGGCAAAACACAAAAATGGGATGAAAATATGTAATTATTTTCAATCATTTATTTATATTTTTGCTTGTTTTCCCCAATAGAGTATTTCATTAAATATATTAAGCAATTTTTCTTTTTCTGAAGACATGGAAATCATTAAATAAAGAACTTTCTATGGATCATTCACTCCTGTAAATCATCATGTTTGAATCGTTTCTGAATGATCATTTGTGCTGCAAACTCAGCTGAATTAAGCTTTTAAATATATTAAATCAAAAAGCAAATCTTTTAAATTCTAATAGCCCATAATACGGTTTTTACTATATTATTCATCAAATAAATGTAACCTTGGTGAGCAAAAGGTACTTGCTTTAAAAACATTAAAAAGCCAACCTTAAGCGTTTGAAAGGTAGCGCATTTTATAATCAGCGTTTTTAAAATGTATTTTGGATTTTTTTTTATTCACTCTGCATTCTGAAATTGACTTTTATTTTTTGGGAAGGATAGAAGTAATGCTGACCTAGAATTTGGTGAAAACAAGGTATTTTAAGAGGCTGCGTAATTATTCTGTCAACCTTTTGCACCAGCCTTCATGTCTGGCGTGTGCCTATTAAGCCTCAAAATACTGCCTTCGTAGGCAGCTCACAGAGATTTGGAACAGAGCAAGAGTCTCTGACTCACAACAACTTCACTGACTGACATCTTTTGCTGCATTTCAGAGCACAGCATTATAACATTTTAATGAACTCATTTCAATAAGTGTGAGCAGCAAAAACCCATTTGAGCTGCTTAAAATAGATAGACAAGCAAATAAATGGCAGAGGCCACTGATCGAGTGGCACAGACGATAAGTGAATTATTTATGGAAGAATCCACATGAGCTCTGTATAAAATGATAAAACAACTGGGAAAAATAATGGATGTTGAAAACATGATCGCTTTCTTTTTCTGTCGATAAAGCTTTGTCTGTTCCCTCTTCAGGGCTTTAATTAGCCCCAGTCAAGCACAAATAACTGCAGTAACATTTATGACAGGGGTGATAAAAGATTACATTTGTGTAATGTTGCATGTCCAGTAATGTTCTTTGTTTAATTGGATGTAAAGATGATGAAGTTTAACTAAACCTGTATTTTTGTGTGTGCATGTGTGTGTGTTTCACCACCGCTACAGTTCGTATTATGAATTATTCACCCACTCACACCCATCGCTGTTAATGTTCCATGAAGCAAAGTGCTCACCCAGCAACTTACAGATTTTATAAATATAACTGGTGGTAAACACCCCTCCCAAACCCCCGTCTTCTCATCCTGTGACAATCCGGTGCAGAGCGGAAATCGATTTGAGGGAACAAACAGGAGCACATCATGATAAAAACGGTCAGAGCTCTCTAGTCCTCTTTGGCTTTGATAAAAAGCATCTAACTGCTTCTTAATGCTCCTGATTTGAATTTTCCCATCATTGCTGGATCCTCCGGCAAACTGCTGGGGTGGAATGGGAATTCAGCACGAGATAAGTGTTGTATCACCTGCTTATGTCATATTAGTGGATATGGTGGCCAGCAGCAATTACTGTGGTAATCAGGAAACAGGATTCCTGCTTAGCCAGATTTATTCTGTTATGTGGGAGAAAGAGGAGGTATTTTGAATATTTTGTCTCTGTAATTTTCAATCATGGTTGAATAATGTTTAGAGCAATGAAGCCACTGGCAGCATTAGACTGTTTGATGAATTATAGTGAAGGATTTTTAAAAGAGTAGTTGAAGCTAAATGACATTTTTGGCATCATTTACTTACATTTTTTGTCATACAAAATTTTTTTTTATGTTTTGTTTTTTATTTTGAATGTTGATAACCAAGCCATTTCAATAGAGAATGAATGAATGAATGAATTAATTAATTAATGCATGAATGCATACATACATACAAACATACAGGCAGATATATAGATAGATAGATAGATAGATAGATAGATAGATAGATAGATAGATAGATAGATAGATAGATAGATAGATAGATAGATAGATAGATAGATAGATAGATAGATAGATAGATAGATAGATAGATAGATAGATAGATGTAGATAGATAAAACGATATACAGACAGAAAGACAGATAGATAGATAGATAGATAGATAGATAGATAGATAGATAGATAGATAGATAGATAGATAGATAGATAGATAGATAGATAGATAGATAGATAGATAGATAGATAGATAGATAGAACGATATACAGACAGATAGATAGATAGATAGATAGATAGATAGATAGATAGATAGATAGATAGATAGATAGATAGATAGATAGATAGATAGATAGATAGATAGATAGATAGATAGATAGATAGATAGACAGACCGACAGACAGACAGACAGACAGACAGACAGTAAATGCATGCTTTGTGCCTTAAAATGATTGGCGATGGATGGATGGATGGATGGATGGATGGATGATAGAATGATAGATAGAATGATAGATAGAATGATAGAACGATAGATAGAATGACAGATAGAATGATAGAACGATAGAAAGAGAGAACGATGGATAGAACGATAGATAGAGAGATAGATAGATATATAGATAGATAGATAGATAGATGGATGGATGGATGGATGGATGGATGGATGGATGGATGGATGGATGGATGGATGGATGGATGGATGATAGAACGATAGATAGAATAATAGAACAATAGAAAGAGAGAACGATGGATAGAATGATGATAGATAGATAGATAGATAGATAGATAGACAGACAGACAGACAGACAGACAGACAGACAGACAGACAGACAGACAGACAGACAGACAGACAGACAGATAGATAGATAGATAGATAGATAGATAGATAGATAGATAGATAGATAGATAGATAGATAGATTTCGACTTCTTATCTTCCTTTATATTTCAAAGAAGAGGGTGTACAAAAGCATACAAGTTTAAAATGGCTAAATGAGGGTGAGTAAATGATGACAAAACAGTTTTCATTTTAGATGAACTGTCAGTTTAAAGTGTCCCATTTAGTAAATGTGCAATGGTTCAGTAACTCAAATTTCATATAGTTTAATGGAGGCCTACCTTGAATTTCTTGAGCATTTTTTCCACACTCTGTTGCTGAATTGAATTTGTGTCTAAAAGATGACGCCATAAAAGTGTCAGTGTGTCATTGATTTTTTTGATGTGTGATTGACCGTGTGGAAGCATGAGGCTGAGCAGGTTTGGGTGGCAGATTGTCAAAAATATCCTGGCATTATGCCATTAGCCGCAAGGCACTGGCACTCACTGTCCAGAGTGAGGATATAATGGTCTGGAGCTGCTTTCATTCCACTCAAAGGCTAGATCTGTACTCAAGGACTTATCTTCTTTACTCTTTTAACTGTAGAATATGTGTGGTAGAAAAGAAAATCGAAGACAAAAGTTTGCATGGCATTTTTTGAATTGAACTTGACTCATTGCTGAATTATCTACTTCAAGTAATTGTCTGAAATAAATATATCTTACGTATGTGATTCAAGTATTATATAATTCACATGTAGTCTTTTACAATGTTTTAAATATGTTTTCTGTTTGTGAAAGAAAACCTTTGTGAATTTCGTAAAGGAAAAGGTCACATTATTTTGATCCATTTGTTGAATTTAGTTTACATTGCATCTACATGCTAACTAATTCTCATTAGATTATAAGTAGACTGTTAGGTTGGGGTTGGGGTTAGTGTAAGTTGACATGTACTTGCAAAGTTTCTTAAAGTCCGTTGAATGTCTGTTTAGGGGCAGTATCAACAGATATTTAGCAGACAGTCTACTAATACTCAAATGGACCAAATGGAACTTGGAAAAATGTGAAGTATATTATAATAGATAAGCATAAGCTCCATTTTTAAATCATTGTTTTATTTGAACGGTTAGAAAATTACAAGAATATAGTATAGACTATAGAGTAGAGTAGTTCCAAAATAGTGTTTTAGCATTGATGCCATAGCCCTAACCTGATTTCACCAAGTAGGACATGTTGCTGGATCAACTTCTATGTTATATCAGCCAATCAGAATTAAGGAATTATTTACAGTTTATGTTAAGTTTAGGCTTATGGTTAGGTTTTGCACTACTACATGAGTGTTATCCAACTATCGTTCCCCTCTGATTTTGGAAATAATTTACAGATATGGTTGGGTTTAGGGGTAGGGAATGGGTATGGATTACATTTTCAAACAAAAATGATATTCCAAGATCAACGTAGATGTTAATCCAGGATCGTATCGTACTTGGCAAAACAATGAGATGCGATGCCATAGAAGCGCAATTCTGTTTCTTGAAGAACCTTTCAGTAAACATTCTGAATCATGTGTTTCTGAATAATATAATCTATATATATATATATATATATATATATATATATATATATATATATTTAAACTGTACAGATCATGTTGCAGAATTTTTATGGATTATGTATTATTTAAGACATTTTTATCTGTTTTTAATCCATTTTATTCTTTGTTGTCTTTGTTTTTATACTTGTTTCTTTTATTCCTGTTTATGTAAAGCCCGTTAAATCACCATTGTGTATGAAATGTGCCATATACAGTTGAAGTCAGAAATATTAGCCCACCTGAATTATTAGCCTCCCTGTTCAATTTTTCCCCCAATTTCTGTTTAACAGAGAGATCTATTTAACACATTTCTAAACATAACACTTTTAATAACTCATTTCTAATAACTGAATTCTTTTATCTTTTCCATGATGACAGTAAATAACATTTTACTAGATATTTTTCAAGACACTTCTATACAGCTTAAAGGGTTAATTAGGTTAACTAAGCAGGTTAGGGTAATTAGCGAAGCTATTTTATAACGATGGTTTGTTCTGTAGACTATCTAAATTCTAGCCGAAATAAAACAAATAAGACTTTCTCCGGAAGAAAAAATATTATCAGACATACTGTGAAAATTTCCTTGCTCTGTTAAACATCATTTGGGAAATATTTAAAAAGATTAAAAAAAATTCAAAGGGGGGCTAATAATTCAACTGTAACTGCAAAAAAAATCTTGCCTTGCCTTGAATCAATGGCACCACCAGAGCCAGTAGATAACCTCTATTTTCAGAAATATACAGTATATGTTTTTATATACTTCTTTAATGCAGTAATAACTTTTTAAATGTCAATTTTTTTAATAATCACATTTGTGTCATTCTATTGTATTGTATTGTCCTTTAAACTCATGTCCTTGAGTATCCACAATGATAATTTCATCAACATGATATCTCGGCCTATGGAAACATAACAGACACTTCATGGTGCAAAAGACACTTTAGAGATAAACACACACACTGTAGAGGGGAATAAAGGAATGTAGGAGGGCCTGGAGAAAGCGAATGAAATGAGAAAATGATGGCATCCATGTCTGAAGAAGATAATCCATGTGGCGGGCAACAAGGGAGCAAAAAATAAAAAAGACCCACCAGGCCTGTGACTGATAAGACTCGCAGACATGGCAGAGCACTTTCAGGTCTTCAAATGAAAAATGGCAACAACAAAAAAAAAAACGTTTTGCTCCTGGCATGCCGGTTGAAACTTCTCCAGATTTGAGGATGTTGTTAGTGCAGACATTTTCAGAAAAGACCACATTTTCTCTGAATGTTAAGTCTTTATTTTTTGCCATTTCATTGACAAATGTCCTGCATCCTGCATTCAGACCATCTGCATTCAACAGTACATTTTCAATCAGCAAATAATATATCCAGGGCACAAAATACAGAGCTTTCACCTCCACGGGGAACATTTAAAACACTCTCCGTTAACACAGTAGTTAGCAGTCAGGAGGACATTTTGGACCACTTTAAACAGCATCTAATCATCAACCCCATAAATATTCAGATTAACCTGATTTATTCATGCATCTATATTCTTAATCGAAACCTTGAACGAGCACACTAGAGAGAGAGAGAGAGAGAGAGAGCAAGCAGCTAAACAGCTAGATGTAAATCAGCATGACCTTTTTGTGAACATCAACTTGTGCTTTATCTCCTACTGCTTTCCCTAAATATGATTATCATAATGTATTCCTCATTGGCATATTCTTAGGGTCGACCTGGCTCACATTCACCTGTCAGAGATGGCACATAGCAGCCCTACTCTTGCCTGCAGTCATATCACACAAACTCCTCTGTCTGTGTCATTAAAGGCAATAGACATCATTCAAACCAGGTCACGGCATTTTCTTAGAACACTCGAGTTGCGTCCTTTCTTTGAATGTTTAATAAGATTTTTTTTTTTTTTCACGGAAGCACAGTTCAGCTAATGAGTTGATTTTACTCACACAGGCTCATACATCATCATCCCACAAACATGGGCTTCTGAAGATGTCGCAAATATGACTCGGTTACTAGTTAATTGAAAGTGAATTAATGTGTTTTATAACATGACTTGCAGCCTCCTAACCTTGAGGCTGTGTAATATTGATATAAACGTTCCAAACTTCAAGAATAATAAAAGGCTTTTCTTTGTGAAAATGATAAAAGTAGCACCTTTTTAAAGATGTCATTACTTGTCCAATTTAAACTCCAAGAGAGTTCTCTGAAGTTAAATATAAGAAGACCAAAGAGTTGTGTTGTGGATGGTCTCATTCAAGCAGGATATGATTTTACCAAGTATGTTATGATCCTGGATTAACGTCTATGTTGATCCATGGAGCATCGTTTTTGTCAACCCAGGCACATTCTTATTACGTACCCCTATATATATTTCTGGAGAGAGCAAAATACATCCCAGGAGCTATTTTTTTGCGTTTTTTTACACAAATCCAGCAGTGGCCACTATGTACACTTTTTCAGATCTCAAATTTCTCTCGCAAGTGCCATTCGCGCATGCTGTTCTCACATAAATCCACCAGAGGCTGCTTTCGACTGACTGACTGACTGACCGACCGACCGACCGATCCTCCCACCCTCCCTCTTCCCTAAACCCAACCAATAGTGTGGTTCTGTCCATTGAGACATGTACTTTGAGTTTTTATCTGGGACTTTTATTTTGAAAATTACCTGACCGATCAAGGGAGCGGCCATTTTAGCTCAGTGTTTGCTGCTGTTGCCATACATGTGACTGCTGCTACCACTTTCTGTACTGTTTATGCCTTCGAAAGCATTGTCAGTAAGTAATCTTTGCATAAAAATGTAGTTTAGTGACAATATCTTTATATCCTGTGTTTTACTTATAAAAACTAAAGCACGGTTATGAACATAAACTTTTCTAACTGTTAAAGTGGCTAATTTGTCAATGTCAGTCTTCATAAGTGAACATGCTTTGCTTTCTGTTATTAATACCATTTTATTTTTGTATTTTTTTGACAGTTTCACTCTAATTCAATGCATATTGGAGTAAAAATTCAGGAATTTTGAAAACTATACCCTGGCTTCAGGCTTTATTTGAATGGAGTTTGGCTTGCTGCTTAATTGTGTTTGCGCCCACGGAAACACACAAGGAGGAGCAGTACTTTAGCAGTATTTTCAAAAGCACATATTGACCCGCCCACCCACTTCCCTAAACCCATCCGTAGTGTATTGAAAAGCAATCCAGAAAAAGAAAAGCCCTTGCCTGATTTTTACCACATTTGCAGATTTTACCACATTCTCACACTGTTATTTACTTTTTTATTGGATTTTTTGACTTCAGATTTTTTTCTTACCTGCTTTCTGGAATCGTTCTTCACCGCACTCGAACCCTGTTGTCGCGGTCAACTCCGCTCCGCATGTCAAGTCCGCCGATGTATGTGTCGAGCTACCAGACAAACTGGTAACAGCAGATATGCTGTCCACATGCAGGTAAACGATCAGCTTGTTAGCGTGAAAAGGAGCGGTGTCATACTGCCCCGTAGCATTCATTTTAAAGATGCAAAATGCAGCCATACGTAGCTCTGGCTACAAAATTCGCAATCTCCAGAAGTGAAGTTTCATAAACTAATTTCGAGAGGAGCACGTGACATGATTGAGCACGACTGGCCGCTCATCTGTAATCAGTAATAATTTATGTTCCTAACCCTAATCCAATGATCCTAGTTTACTATAAATGGATCATTTTCTTCCTATACTGCTCTATCTTAGTTTTGGAAGAATCCCCCCTTCCACCCCTTCTCCTCCTTTTCCTCCTTTTTCTAAAGGGGGAGCTCTCGAGACCTACCTGATCTCGGATCTCCTGATGAGCCTGTGTTGATTTTTGTTCGAAAATGTAATCCATACCTATTTTCTACCTCTAAACCCAACCATAACTATAAATTATTCCCAAAATCAGAGGGGATAATAGTTGGATAGCAATCACGTAGAAGTGCATAAATCTAATGGTAAGCCTGAACTAAACATATAGTAAACTGTAAATGTATTCTTTAATTCTGATTAGCTGATTAGAATGTTGTTCCAGGATAAACATAGATGTTAATCCAAGAACATGTCCCACTTGGTGAAATCAGGTTAGAGCTTGTTCAATTAAAAATGATACCTCATTATGTCAATCACTTAAGCTGGTAGTGGAGAATTCGGGGACTGAGATTGATACGCATCTATCTTTTGTGCAGCAGGCAGATAGTATACATATGTAAGAAAGCCCAACAGTGACGTTGGCTGTTTCTCAATGTTCTTTTGTCCTCGTGAAATCATCACCGAAGTACTGTTAAAATTCAAAGTTCACATCTTGCAAAGTACATCCAAAATTCCCAGATGTGTACTTGCTTCGCTTATTTTGTCGAGGATGCATGGAGAGGTGACTTGTGCAAACTTGCGAAGTGCAGGTATTCCAGAATGTGTTGCTGTTAAACCAGCAAAAAGAGAAAATCTGCACGATTTTAAAAATACTCCCCTGTTGTGTTACAAAATAAAGTTTTTAAGAGTTTTTCAGGTGAGAATGTAGTTGTTTTAAATTCGAATCGACAGTTTATTCACAAAGATAGCGTGTCTTTGGCGATGTGTCTCAGCTTATGTGGACCAGCCTATCAGCGGGAGCTTCGTCATCACCTAGATGACGTCGAGAGCAGCTTTAATCGCCCAGTCCATCTCGGATTGCATCTGTATATTGTAGTTAAAACATGATATTTAATACATCTTGTGTATATCTAACGGACAGTTTTTGGTCTTTAAATCTATTATTTGTTCTCAGGGGTATTATTTTGACAGTGTTATTTTGTTACGTTTTATAATTGTCTTTAATTATATTACCGTGTTGTACTCTGTTTCTTTGTTTACCAAATTGCTTAACATTACCTTTATTTCTTATTGTTTACATCTTGTACTTTATACTTGTATAATGTCCATTGTAGTTTATTAAATCTGATAATCAAGTACACGAGTCTGTGTATAATAACCCATTTTACTTCACATAGTTACTTATGTTTACATTTCCTTAAATTAAAAATCTAGATTTATAAAATCAATATAGGGCTTCACGGTGGCGCAGTGTGTAGCATGTTCGCTTTACAGCAAGGTCCCGGTTCGAGTCTCGACTGGGTCAGTTGGCGTTTCTGTGTGGAGTTTGAATGTTCTCCCCGTGTTCGCGTGGGTTTCCTCCGGGTGCTCCGGTTTCCAAAAAACATGCACTATAGGTGAATTGGGTATGCTAAATTGTCCGTAGTGTATGTGTGTGAATGGACGTGTATAGGTGTTTCCCAGTGATTGGTTGCAACCGGAAGGGCATCCGCTACGTAAAACATATGCTGGATAAGTTGGCAGTTCATTCTGTTGTGGCAAACACAGATTAATAAAAGGACAAAGCTGAAAAGAAAATGAATGAATGAATATCAATATAATATTATTTATAGGGCCGTGATTTATATATTTAAATATATTATATTTTATATAATTATAAATATATAAATAAATATACTTGCTTTATATAATTAAATGATTTCATTGTTAATGAACAGTGAAAGCGATGAATCCATAGTGAGGCAAGGGACGTTATAAAGGACACTGCTGTTCCATTTGAAGAAGTACCCGACTTGTGTCCTCGGGAGTTCGTTCTTCCAAGTCTGAACCTATGACTGCCTATGGCTGCCACAGCCTATGGCTGTGTCCAAAATCGTCTACTGCATAATAGGTACTGCATTTGAATTGAAACATACTACTCGGCCATTATAAAAGTGTGTTCTATACAGTATAAATGTAAGCAGTACGAATGGAATTTAGATGTACTTCATCTGCCATTTTGTCATGATCACATGACCTACCCTTGTCAGTTGCGTCGCTTCACTCCTATTCATGAATTCTCTCGTGGGGCATCATGGGATAGGGCAGCGTGAATGGGATTCGCGCTTCAGAAACTCGCCGGAAGTAGTAAGTCATCCGGGTACTTGCATACTGTTTTTAAAATTCTATGAATTCGTACATACTACTCGACTCGCATACTAGATAGTATGGAAGTATGTGGTTTTGGACGCAGCCTATATCTCTTGAGAAGGCTAAAATATTTGAATGTAAGCAGGACATTTTAGTGTAATGGTCATTTGTAGAATCCTTTGTTACCTATTTACTTTGTTACCTATTAAAATGTCTTTCAGCTGGAAAGATGAAAAAGTCAAGAGGGATCTAAGATTACTGAATACACACAGACTCAACTTTTAGATTTATACATATGTGTTGTAAAGAGGAAGACAGTTCGTATTGGTTTTGATCATTCTCATTCTCCATTCTTCTCATCACCTTTCTGATCCTTCTCATTATACATTGTTTTCGTTTCAAGGTTTTTTCTGTCAGGTTATCGATTTAGAACACTATTGGCAAGAAAGTAAACCTATAGCAATTATTTTATTCCAACTGCAATTAAAATTTTAAATAAGGCCAAGCAGTATTGACACGCTCTTGTATACCAGGTCTAATACGTTTACTTTTTTAATGGTGTGCTGTAGGATAAAGTGTAGTCTTGGCTGTTGTTTAGTGGATTGTGTATATGGGAGCCTTTCCTAAGACAATTTTATATCCCTGATTTATAGATCATAAAGTTTTTGGAATTTGCATTTGCATCTCATTAGTTTAATGCTTTTAGAGACTATTCAGAAAGTATAATTTGTGTGCTCTTCTCAAACTTCCACAAATGTTTCACAAAAACATCCTTGGTCAATAATAGCAAATGACTATTGGCATGTTTACAATGACTCTGGATGTTAACACACGCTAAGTGGTAATGACAGTTCGCCAACAAGGTTTTTATACCAAACAATAGCAGTCATAATGGCTTATTGACTATTTGTAAACTCTGATGTTTATTCGTGTGCTTTGTATCTGTGAGACATTTTAGCAGATGACATTTTAGGATGCTAAATTCTTGGATAGCTTCTGGTAGATCTTCATTTTGTGAGACAACGATTAGCGTGATCAGTTGCAGTGGTTTTTGGATGAAGTTGATACCTTATTAGCTCATTGTTAAAGCTTAGTTTAAATACTAAACGGATGGACTGGTTCCAAAGAGAAATCTTTGGTTTATAAAGAATGACAGCTTTAAGTTGCTAGTGTTCTACTTAATAAGCCACGAGCCATCTTAAGCGGAAATCCTTGCTGCTGTTTGTCCTGTCAGTTGAAATTAAATTGAATTTGAAACTGAGAGTGAGAAAAGAACTGAAGCTGTCAGTCATAACGGGAAACGAGGACTACAGTATATGGCCTAGTGTGTCTGGAGCATTCGCTCGCTGTCTTTATCTTTGAAGACTGATCTTTGCTAGCGCTAGCTCAGGCATGAAGGATGAAACTGAATATTCATGTCGATTTTGTGGGCTGTGGTCTGGCAGCTGCAGGCTATGGTGATTTATCTTGAATGTCTCTCTGTGTGTAGAGACATGCTGTAAGGAGAAACCTTCTCAATCATTCATCCATCCATCAAGCTCCTGCGATAGATAGAAGCAGCTCTTTTGCCAATCTTAGATAAGCATTCTCAAGTGCTTGGCAAGACTTGGTTTCAAAGCAGCTTATGGTATCGTAAAATGCACACATTTTCAAGCCAACACTAAAAGCTTTCAATACTTGTTTTTTTTTTAAAGAGACAGTTCATCTAAAATTACAAATTTGATGTTACAGTAACTCACCCTCAGGCCATGGTTCAAGTGAATTCATTCACTCATTCATTTATTTTCCATCGGCTTAGTTCGTTATTTATCAGGGGTCACCAAAGTGGAATGAACACCCAACTTTTCCAGCATATGTTTTACACTGTGGATGCCAATCCAGCCACAGCCCAGTCCTGGAAGACACACACTCATACACTATGGTCAATAAGCTTATTTTAATCAATGGAGGTCAATGAGACGATAAGTCTCAAGCCAAAAGGATTCCAAAGGCTGCGCCTGCTTGTACGAAAAGAATAAGGTCAATACCACATGTCTTTGGACTGTGGGGGAAACCGGAGCACCTGAAATCTACGCCAACACAGAGAGAACATGCAAACTTCACACAGAAATGCCAAATGGCCAAGCTGGGACTCGAACCAGCGACCTTCTTGCTGTGAGGCAACAGTACTAACCACTGAGTTACTGTGTTACTTGATTCATAAAATGCAAGTCAAAATGACAAGATGTGCATGGAAATTGCAGCTTTTGCTGAAATGTGATCTCAATTAATAAACATCTTTACGCAGTAGACTTGTGCTGTAGACTTTCTTGAGATGCATTATATGAATCACCAAAGAACACAGTTTAAGCTG
Source organism: Danio aesculapii (assembly GCF_903798145.1). Lineage (NCBI taxonomy): Eukaryota > Metazoa > Chordata > Actinopteri > Cypriniformes > Danionidae > Danio > Danio aesculapii. The sequence goes on along the minus strand of NC_079437.1, from coordinate 42,374,574 downwards.
ATGCCACCTTTTTTTAATGCTTTGCTAAAGAAAAAAAAGTCTCCTATAGATCTTGAAAATCCTGACACCTGTTTCACACCGCAAGCATGAGCAGAGCGTGAGCAGAGCATGAGCAGCGCATGCACAGTGCGTATGGAGAGCAGAAGCAGTGCACAGGGGTTTCTCTTTCACACCGGCTGTGTCAGCAGCAAGCAGAGGATCGGCACCTGTTGCATAGATCAATCTATCTCTGTCTGTTCTATTTAGTTACCCATCTATCTATATAAAAATAAGTCCTGTGGCAACTTCCTTCTTTGCTGTTTCTTTAACCTGCAAGTCTTTATTTCACAAATTATATAGATCCCAACAAACTCTATGCTTCTCAAGCTCTATGAGGAGTCATTTATGTCTTTTAAGGTGCACTCGGTCAGAAGACAATCCTGTGATATCATGTAATTTTGTTTTTGATTGTCGGCATGATATAGGCCTATAATTATAATAATATTTATTTAATATAGTTATAATGATATTTATACATGATCAAACTAGTGTGCAACTTAAGCAAAACTAATGCTAAAATTGTTTTAAATTTGGCTTTGTTGTTCGGGATCAATTGCACTGCACTGTCACTTTAATTGAGTTTGAGCAGCATGGCAAAGATACAACCAGCGCCAGAACTATTGCGACACTGCTGCTTCAGCGACGCAAATGCTCTACGCTTACACGCTGCTTTTGCGTGCATTATGAAAGCTCTAATCTATTAATATGTACGCTGAAAAAAACACGATGCTCTGCTAACACTCAGCTTGTGCTTGGGGTGTGAAACAGGCATCAGGGTGAGTAAATACATTTTTTCATTTTTGGTTGAACTATCCCTTTATGTCAATGGATTGTTAAACTTAAGCTACCCTTAAAATAATAATTAACCTAAAAATTAAAGTTATATCATTGCATACTCACCTTATGTAGTTGCAAACGTGTTTGACTACATTGACAATTTAATTTCAGAGTAGCTGTTTTACAGATTAGAGAAAGTCAAACAGGATTGGAAAGTTATGACATGAATGAGTTACAGCATGTGTAATTGAGATTTCATTTCTGGTTGAAATATAAGATTCATAATTCTTACACACTGAAATTGCATAATTAAAGTTGTCAACGTTAAGTGATCCAGTATTTTCCATTTATGTCTGATCTTCTGTTTTCATTTAGATAAGTTGAGTATTTCTGCATCTCTCTCTCTCAATATTTAATTTAGTCACAGATTCGAGTTAAAAGCAGATAGAAAAGAGGGAGTAAAGGTGCTTGGTTTTGTAAAAGTGGTGGTCCCTTTTTCACTCCATTACTCTCAAATGGTTGTATTTTTTCTCTGCTCAGTCTGCTGTGTAAAAAAACCTTCATTGGTAAATGAATATAAATGCACCAAGTCATCCTTCCTTTCTCCTATGTATCTGAACGGGGAACACTGGGGTCGTTTTACTGATCTTTCCTCGAGGGCTTTGATGAAGAAAAGCTCTCAAGGGTGACAGAGAGATTCTCTCCACATCCTGAAATTAGATATTATCTAGTTCTCACAGACCCACATCAGAAAAAAAGTGTGTTTTCGCTAATGTGGTCATTTTAAGGGTGTACCAGAGGTTGTATCTTAAGATAAATATGTTGCACAATGCTGTTCCTCAAACAAACAAGGCACTAAATGCAAGTTTGAAATGCCATTTGACTGGCAGTCTGATGAATAGTGATTATGGCTAATCTTGAACGGCTAATTCATCTAAAAAATCCACCATGTCCTTCCAAACTTGCAGACTTTCTTTCTTCTATGGAACACAAAGGGATAATGTACTGGTAGCTCTTTTCTATGTACTGTCACTATAATGCATGGAGATTGGAGCTTTTAAGCTTCCAAAGGGACTAAAAGGCAGTTTGAAAGTAGTCCGCATGACTTTTACACAATATCGCAAGCCTTCTGAAGTCATATGACAGCTTTGTGTGAGTTGCAGACTTTGAATAGGTTCAAATTTAGCTCTTTTTTTATCTTCACTCTGAATTTCCTTTTAGACATTCATGAGAAGCCGTGAGGCAACTGTTGATGTCCAGTTTTGGATTTTTTATTTTCTTATGACTCTTGTCTTTTCAGTAAATCAGGACCATTCTGAATGATTCATTATTTGTATTAGGGTGACTCATCTGATCCTAGTCTGGAACTTCTGGAAGGGAAGATTATTAATCAGTAACGGCTTTAGTTTTTTGCCTCTTCCAGACCGGACTTAAAAATATACTTATGTAAACAGATAAAGGTAATTTATTGGCATTGATGGTTCCATAAAGAACTTTTAGCATCCACAAAAACATTTCACTCAACAAAAGGCTCTACAAAGTTTCTTCTGCATATTGAAATTTTCTTCACACAGTGAAAAATGTGGTTATGGGGGACCCCAAAAAGGGGTTCTTATGCAAAAACTGTGAAAACCCTGTTTGTTTGTTTTTTCTGGCACCTTGTTGTCTTGATCACTTTCTTTAGAATGCGTTGTGATGCTTGCCAGCTTCTTGTTTATTTTAAAGGCCACCTATTTTACCCCTTTTACAAGATGTAAGATAACTCTTTGGTGTCTCCAGTATGTGTCTATAAAGTTTCAGCTCAAAATACCCATCAGATAATTTATTATACCTTCTAGAATCTGCCCATTCTGACGTCTGACTGTAGTGTAGCTGTTTTTGCAGCTTGTTTCTTTAAATCCAAATGAACTGCTTCTCCCCGCCCACCACTCCCACTGTATGTCTGCTTCTCCTGTGTTACAGCAGATAAACAGCAGTCAGTGATAGAGACTCGAATGAAGCTGAAATACAGCTTATTAGTCAAAAATAACAAGTACGTTTATTTCATGTATTTGTGGTGGAGTTTATTCAAGCCTTTCTGAAAGAATGAGTCACACACAAATGCTGTTTGCAGTACACACACACATATATATATATGCGTGTGGTGAGTATAGCGGTTAAGATTTAGATAGCAATTAGGTTGTCTTTATTACAAACATACTCAGTTTTAAAAATGTTTTAAACCTAAAATGTATAAAAATCACAGAGAAATATTGGAACAGATATTTTAATCGCAGTTTCTTTGTAAAAAAAACTGTTCTGTGGACATGTGTATACATGTTATAATAGAAACATGGTGCCTGTCAATGAAATCAGGGAGTAGGGAAAGCCGAACTCCTACGTCACATTGCAGTGGGCCTCAAAAACACTGGAATTTTGAACGTCAGAAAATGTTTAAAAAGAGAAATGAAATAAAAAATTTTCCTGAAATGAAAATTTGCTATTTGCTAGGCCAATCTAGGAACTTTGCTAATGTATCATGGCTGCAGTAGGCGCAATTATGTTACAGAGCACTTGAAAATATTCCCCAGCTAGGGAACAGTACTATAGATATATGTAATATCATTGCTACTGCTGCAGCCAGGGTACTTTAGAAAAGTTACTACAGAATATGTAACTACAGAACAGTCGAGGTTTACATTTTTTTTTAAATTATTGAAATTATTTCTTTACATTTCAATGATTTATGCTATGCTAAGCTAAAAGTGCTCCTGCAGACTTGGAGATAGGCTTAATGGATTCAAATATGGTAATAATAGACCCTTTTTACATTTCCGGGTTTCTCAGCAGCAGAAGTCATCATAGTTGGGTAAGCTTAGACCGCAGTGAATGGGAGAGTACAACAAATATATATTTTTTATAATCCTATTTGCTGAAATAATAAAAGAAAAATGCCACGATAGTGTTATCAAGACTTTCAGAAAAAGGGGAAAATAATGCAAGACTGATGACAGCAGCCAGAGGAGAGAATGTGTCAAATTTACTCTCAGCCCTATAGACACTGTATTAGAAACACCTTGCATAAGCTGTAATTAGTTTTTTTCTAATTTGGCGCAAATATGGTATAATACATACATAAATGCACATAACTGTTCATATATATATATATATATATATATATATATATATATATAAAATTTCAAGGATTTAAGATTATGAGGACCGTTAAACGTATCATAACAGTCATGTGAAACCATATGGTAAAACTCAACTAAAATGAGCCTTTGTCAAAAAACAAAAAACGATATAAAGTATTACATATTTAGGAATAAAGTATTCCTTTAAACTTGTTTTGAGCCATATGAGGGCAAATGCATGATATATATGATATATATGACTTGTATTCACTAAAAGAATGTTTTGTGTTATTTCAAACTGATTTCTTTGTGCCGTGACTGTGGACTGCCAATTATCACAGGGAACACATTATGATACGTACAATACAAATGGCAGGCTGTGAGACCTATGAAAACCGAAGCCTATAATTTGCAGTGCCGCAAATAAATGTTTAAGTAGGCAAGCGTCAAACCATTTGAAAAGAAAACACTTCAACATTACAGCTTTGACTACAAAAAAGAAAAAAATCTTTTATAACTGCCAACCCTAGTGACATCAAGTCCAATATGCTAATTATAGCTGTGTAATATAATAACTCTTGACATGACCATGTAAAATAGACATTTGGTTTTGTATCTGTGCAAGGAATGCCAGGAGGGCACACGTGGGAGATAAATATTGTAAGTGAAATGTAAACCACAGTAGGGGCTGCATGCGTTCAGTAAACTCCAGCCAGAGGAATTATATCAATATATTATAAGCATCCACCTAGAGAGAATTTCCCTCTCAGGAGGATGATACAGACAACTTTACAGCTTAATAAATATACAGTTTTGATACTGAATTATGTAAACCTCATATCAATGTTTTCAAAGTCTCCGGCCAATTTGTCTGCTAAGGCAAATGCTTTGTTAGGAGTTTTACTGTAAATGTATTTCATGACCTTTATACGTATTCAGAATACTTATAGCTATCAAAACCATGATATGAATGCATAGATTTATAAAGAATTCAGTCAAGTGACATTCCCTCTCTCTTCTTCTTCTTGGTTCCAGGTGTTTACCCGTTATGGGAAGTGCTACATGTTTAACGCTGCCGAAGAGGGGAAGACTTTGAGGACTACAATGAAAGGAGGCACAGGAAATGGCCTGGAGATCATGTTGGACATCCAGCAAGATGAATACCTGCCTGTGTGGGGCGAAACAGGTACACACAAACATTGAATATTGTTCTGTTTTGTGAGGAATCTTTACTGATATAATGGCTTTTACTGTACAAACTTTACATCCCATCCCCTAAACATAGCCCTTAGGCAGTATGCCCACCAAATCATTTTAGCCCCCTGAAAAGTTCCAGTTCGTTTCTAAAAAATCCTAGCCGTGGGCACTTTTTGAGGCACAGAGTTTTTATTTATTTATTTATTTTATGTATTTGTATTTATTTTTGAGCTAGGTGATGCAGAATCGGCATGGTAATGTTTCCAGGTATTTTGTTTATTTTTATTTTTATCTGTTTATTTATTTTGACTAAAGGTGTTGACTCAGTCTAGTGCAATATTAATGTTTCCTCCACTTTTTCTTTGCTGTTCAACTTGTATCAAGAATGTTTTGACAGTTGGTTGGTGTGATTTTTCCCTGCTCTCCATGATCGAGTGGCTTGTTCAAATTTTTTCCCAAAGTTAAACCTTCTTCAACTCTCAGCAACAAAAAATAAATAAATAAATAAATAATTAAAATAGTTATTAAACTGAATTTTTCTTGGGACACTGACAAAAAGTCAGGTTTTTCTATCATTAGAGGGACGTTATTGAAACGTCATAATGACTCCAGTCATTAAAATGTTGAATTACAAAATAAAGGATAAACAAATGAAGATTTGTGATGTCTTTGTGAATTAATAGGAGAATAGTTTCTTTTGTTATACATGACATTGTCAATGCTTTGAGGTTATGAATGCATTAACTTATCTTTAATCTCTAGAACTTGGCAGAGAGTCACTACAGAAAATGAGTGTTTTGATTTAAGAAGAGCTATTATCATGTACTCAAAGAAACTCAATAACACAGAAAACAGAATGTTAAATGGCATTAGGTTTAGACTTTAGTTTTTTGTAGTATTTATTTTTAGTATATTTGTATATATAACTATACAATACAATCAGCTGATTCGAATGTTATCACTCGATTGAATGGGCGTTATCAGTGGTTATCAGCTGATAGATATGGGCCAGTAGGGGCGAGAGGCATTTCAAAGATGGCCACCGAGTGAAATGACTTGCCTTAAAGGGACTTTCATTTCCTCTGGGTCCTCCGATTTCCCCCACAGTCCAAAGACATGCGCTATAGGTGAACTGAATAAACTAAAATCGTAGTGTATGTGCGTGAATGAGTGTGTATGGATGTTTCCCAGTATTGGATTGCTGCTGAAAAGGCCTCCACTGTGTAAAACATGTGCTGGTTAACTTGGTGGTTCATTCCGATGTGGCAATCTCTGTTGAATAAAGGGACTAAGCCAAAGGAAAATGAATGAATGAATGAACATAAAGGAATACTTGCACGGACACACACGGATACCAACCCTAAACTCAACCCTCACAGGAAACAACCTGCCTTTATACATTTTTAATTACTTTATTCTTTGTGATTTAAGAACCGTTTTCCTTGTGGGGACCAAACAAAATGTCTATTTGGCCCCCACAATGTAAGGAATACAAGATTCAAATACACTAGTACAGCTATCTTTATGGAGTCTTCCCATAGACATAATGATTTTATACTGGTTATACAGGCTGTATATGTCCCCATAACCCAACCCCAGGTCTTAATTTGTGTCAGGTCAAAAATGACATTTGGTCCCTACAATGTAAGGAACACAAGGGACATATACACACACTTGTACAGATATCTTTTTTGGAGACTTCCCATAGACATAATGATTTTTATAATGGTTATACAGGCTGCATATGTCCCCATAACCCAACCCCAGGTCTTAATTTGTGCCAGAATAAGCCAGATCCGGCACCTCTGAAATCTGATCTGGCACCTAATTTTACAGATTCCCCTCTTCACACGCATCCTTGCCCTGCCTCACTCTTCACTTTCTTCCGCAACTCCTCAACCCTCTGCACTTTCCTCCGCGACACCCCACCTCCAACTTTTCCTCAAAGGGACCAAAAAAAAGTCCCCACAAGGTCAAAATTAGCTGGTATTGATAAACTGCAATTCCAGACATTTGGTCCCCACAACCTGAAGAATACAGGGCACACACACAAACACACAATCCTAATCACGCTCTCTACACTTCAGCTTTCCCTTGTTCAACATCTCACCTCATTTGCAGCAGAACCTCTGATTGTCTTCCAGGTGTCTGATTTGGGCAAGGATTTGTCAGGACTTCCATTGCGACGCTGCCTCCCCAGAGACGCACTCAATATTTGCAGGAGAAACACACCTTGAAGAACAGATGCGATGCTGTAATGGTGTAGACAAATCCACCGGGATTCATTATCAAATAGATCTTCTTGCATCCTGTTGAACTGATCTGATGCGGCTACACTTCTCTTCAACAGCAATACAGCAAAATGTTGCTTTTTTGATTAGCATTGTGACACCCAGGCAAAGCACATATTCCCTTGTAGTGTGTATGATATTTCGAAGGAGATGAAAGCATTTAGGATTAAGAGAAGTTGACATTGAGAGTTCCCAGTAAAAGATTCATTAGCATTTGAAAGGTTACAAGTTTAGCTGAGGCTGAATTCAAATTTATTCTAAGAAATTTCGACATACTTTTTTCCTACAATGAACAAAAGGAATCAAAGCATGGTGACTATACGTTTCATCAGCTGTTTTGGAGTACTGTGCTGTATAGCAAAGGCAACGTTTGATGGCTGATACATAAATACATATACTTTTTTCTTGGATAATGTGAGGTATGTGGACAATAACCACAAGTGTCATATAAAATGTATGCCCTGAGGATTCGGTTTGTGGCCTGAAATTAAGCCTGGGGAACACCGAGCTGACTTCAAAGAACTAGTGGCAATGAAAACCGACTGTGTTGTTGCATCGCATAGGCCACATTTTGTACTGACTGAATTAAAAAGCTGTTCGTGAAAACAGCAAATATACAACATCTGACTGAAAGGATAGCAATCATTCTGATTTGATAAAAGGTCTCACTTTATATTAAGTGGCCTTAAACTACTATGTATTTACATCAAAATATAAACATAATGTACTTTATGCATTCTTAATGTATTGCAGAACAATTCCGGCGCTATTTAGGTGGGATAAGGGCAAGTTTAGGAAAAGGATTGGTGATATAGGTAGGTTTAGTGATGGGTCAATAGTGTAATTATTAAAGTAATTACACAATTGAATTACAGATGTACTGACATGCAGGTATTTAATGAAACAACAACAATTACCTTACACAATAAACATTATAATAAATATGTATTAGTTCAGGTCAGTGACGTTGCTAGACATAAAGCTCTACTGGGGCACGCCCCTCAAAAAAAAAAAAAAAATAGAGAATAACGTCTTTATTCCGGGATTACCACGAAATAAATCATATCTCAAAGCAATTACTGGGGCACTGGCGATGTTTACTGGGGCACATAAATTGGGTCTAGCGACGCTCCTGGTTAAGGTCACTTTGTATATAGTAGTAAATGGTTAGCTTGTAGTTTTTTTGTTGTTGTTTTTAGTTTAGTTGTTGTTGTTGTTGTTGTTGTTGTTGCTGTTGTTGTTGTTGTTGTTGTTGTTTTAGTTTAGTTTCTTTACCGATTGATTCCTCATTTGGACATTTTTATGATACTTTAATACACTTTTTGGAACTTAAGAGCTGCTATGCTCTCATCCCACATCTCCGACTTACATGCAGTATTTAGTTTAAATTTTGTGGAAACTTAACCTGTCATATTTTTCTGAAAAATATTTTTATTTATTGTTATTCATTTGGATAAAACATTTGGTTTGGCCGGAAGGGCATCCGCTGCAAAACATATGCCAGAGTAATTGCTGGTTTGTTCCATTATGACAACCCCTGAACTAAGCTGAAGGAGAGTGAGTGAGTGACAACATTTGGATAAAAGATTAAATGTTCTGGTGGTTCATTCCGCAGTGATGGCCCTTGATAAATCAGGGACTAAGCCAGAGGAAAATGAATGAATGAAGTGTTCAATCTTTGTAATAAAGAAAAAAAATGTTACGTTATAGAGCATAAAATGTTTTAAAATGTTTAAAATAATAATACAAAAAAAAATCATGTTTTAAGACATTCATGAGCAATTCCAACGTTTGAAAATCAAAACGTAAATTTACATACAAAGCACATGTTAACATTATTTTGAAACATCTGTTTATATTTCCTAAACAACTAGCCACAGAGTTAAGGGATCAGAAAAATATCAATCTGTAAACATTTTTTATACTTTAAATTTGGAAAATAAACATGCGTTAGGGATGTGACCAAAAAAAGATACACACTTTGTGGAAATTCTGTGAATTAAACTGCACAACCCAAAAGAAACAACGCTAATCAAAATGATAAGAGTTGCTCTTTATAGAACAAACATGATTGATTTGATTTTATTTGACATTTTTGTATTTATGAGAAAAAAGCTTCGTTATGAATGTGACATCTCTCCGTAATAGCTGTGACTGATGTAAAATTGCCACTTGTGTGACTTTGGTAAATGAAATATAATTGTTTGAGAACATTGACAGAGACATTTTAAGTATTATTTACAGTACTGTAAAATATAAGCTTACACAAAAACCTTAGAAAGGGTTTCAATATTTTATTAAAATCAATTTTTCATAGCAAGGTTGACATTTGCATGGAATTGCTCTCATATTAATATTTTTTTGACAAAACTATGAATGCCAACATTTCAGATGTATACATCTGAAAGTTCTTTTGTGGTATATCTCTGATTTTCAATTAAAAAATAACTCAATCAACAAAAAAGATCTTCGAAAATAGCAATATTTGCATTTAATATTTGGAAGAAATCAGACCATTATGGAATATAGAATAAAACAGACAATTAATTTTTTCCTCAAACCCTTAATAAAACTAGTAAAAACAGAGAAACTGATAACTTTAAAGTGACCTTATTTTCCCTAAAACGATACAAAATATCTAAAAACTAAACATTCATTCATTCATTCATTCATTCATTTATTCATTCATTCATTTATTCACTTATTCACTTATTCACCTATTCATTCATTCATTCATTCATTTATTTATTTTATATTCTAATATTTTCGGCTTAGACCATTTACTAATCAGAGGTCGCCACAGCAGAATGAACAATCAACTTACCCAGCAAATGTTTACACAGCGGATGCCCTTCCAGCCGCAATTTTTTTATTTACTCCAACTTGATTTTTTTTTCTGGTTGCCTCAAGTTAAAGTGTTTAGTTAACCCAACCTGTTTTCTATTTCACCAACATTAATATTTCTAGTTCACACAACTTTAATATTTCAAATTCTTATAACTTATACATTTTTCTAGTTACCTCAACTTAATTTTTTTCTTGTTCTTGTAACTTGTCTAGTCACAGCAACTTAATTTTTCTAGTTATCATAACTTAAAATTAAACATTCATTCATTCATTTTCTTTTCGGCTTAGTCCCTTATTAATCAGGGGTCACCACCACAAAATGAACCGCCAACTTATCCAACAAATGTTATTACGCAGTGAATGCCCTTCCAGCCGTAACCTAGGACTGGGAAACACCCATACACTCTTGCATTCACACACATACACTATGGCCAATTTAGCTTATTCAATTCACCTATACCGCATGTCTTTGGACTGTTTGTAATAGGATGCTAAGATATTAGATTAGTTTAATATAGTAGTAGCTTGGATTCCTCTTGCTGCTGAAAGTCATCAGATCACCTGCTGCATTGTTTACTTTCTTCTGAGTCTGAATTATCAAGCACAGGAAGAAAGTCATCTGTCTACATCCATCATTCTCCCTCTGACATTCGAATGTTTTTTGGAGGGCCAAAGGGAAAAAGAGATGAAGAAATTGGAAATGGAAGCGGTGAAGAGGAAGTGTGTGCATGCATATGTAATACAATAAATGTGCTACGTTGCGATGGAAAAAAAAAAGAATCTTGGCACGACGCAGGAGGAAGGTGACATGTCTGGAGCGGAGAAAGAGCCAGTGATAAACTTGCCATCATCCTTTTCAAATTTAAGATGTGGAAAAGGATCCCTGAGCCTCACTGGATAAATGTGCAGCCGATCCGTCATCCTGACTGCCGCATTGTAACTCTGATGAATGCAGAGTGATGAAGAACTTATTCATTTTGAAAGAAGAAATGGGGAGATAAACAGTATATTATGTAGAGCAAGATTCTGCGTGCTTGAACTGGAATATTTATGTGCGTATTGTTTTTATGAATGCAGCGGTGAGGCTCAGAAGTACATAAATCCAGTCAAACTCAGATCTCGTCTTTGTTTTTTGTTTTAGTGCATTCACGGCTCTTGTTTCACTTTTTAAAGCATTTTGTGCTATTATTCTAAATTTAGCAACTGGACTTACATTCATTATATACAGTTGGATTCAGAAATATTAGCCCTCAAGTTTTCTTTGAATTCTTTTATATCATTTGATAGTTTTATTATTATTATATTTGCTTTGGCATGATCTTTGCCATGATAGTAACTTGTATTCAGCTTAAAGTGCAATTTAAAGGCTTAACTATGTTAATTACAACACAGGCTAATTCTGAAAACATAGCCCTATTAACATTTCTGGAGATCACAAAATGGCCGCATTTCATCTTTAAAATGAACGCTACAGGGCGGCATGATACAGTTCCTTTTCACACTTACCTGCTGACTGCTTACCTCTGTGTGGATGGCTTTCCCAATGTTACCAGTTTGCCCCGTTAGCTCACCATGTACATCGGCAGACTTGAGACAGAGAGGAGTTGATCACGACGATGGGTAAAACAAAAACAAAAACAAAAAGCCAAAAAATAAATTAAACAAGTAAATAACAGGGTGAAAATGTGGTAAAATCTGAAAATGTGATAAAAATCAGGCGAGGGCTTTTCTTTTTAGTCAGTTTAGTTAGTCAGTCAACAGTAAGTCAGTTAGCCAGTCGACAGTGGCCTCTGGTGGATTTATACCAAAACAACATGCGCAAAGGGCACTTACAACTCCTGGGATGTATTTGGTGCTCTCCAGAAATGTATATAGGGGTACGTTTTCAGAATGAGCCTGGATTAGTTAATTAGGTTAAATTAGGGTAATTAGGCAAATCATTGTATAACAAACGTTTGTTCTGTATTAATTTAAATAAAGATATCGCTTAAAGGGGCTAATAGTATTGAACTTAAAATGGTTTAACAAAAATTAAAACTGCTTTTATTCTAGCCAAAATAAAACAAATAAGACTTTCTCCAGAAGAAAAAAATATAATAGGAAATACTGTGAAAAAAATCCTTGCCCTATTAAATAATATTTGAAAAAAGGAAAAAATCACAGGAGGGCTAATAATTTTTCTCTTTAGCTGTATATATCTCTGTGGCAATCTTAGATTCTGGAGTAATTTGTCTTGCACTATGATGATTTATACTATATGTTATAGATAATCCATATTTTTAATTCATGAAGTGAAGACATAGATCCGTTTAATGCATATTTAGCTATAAATTATCCCAATAATACCATGCCAGCATGAGCAAGTTAAAAAATGTCATTAATATTTGCTACGTAAAGGGGGAGCTTGCATAAAAATGAAAACCAAGACGTCATTTAGTCATCCTCCATTTGTTTCAAAGCAATTTGAGCTTCTTTCTTCTGGTAAACAAAAAAGAGATTTATTTTGAAGCCTGTTACAAACAGGTAGCCATTGACTTCATTGTTATGTTGTCTGTTTGTCCGTTTGTTCGTTGTGTTTATTTTTGTGTATTTATTTATTTATTTATTTATTTATTTATTTATTTATTTATTTATTTATTTATTTATTTATTTATTGATGTATGTATGTATTTGTTTGTTTGTTTTTATTTATTTTTCTACTACGGATGTCTCTGTCTACCAGTTTTCAACATCCTTGGAACTATAGTCAGTTTTTGTTAAAAGGAATAATATGCAAGTTCTTTAATTAAAACATCAAAAAAAAAAAAAAAAGAGAGAAAGAAAACACAAATCCAGTGTTATATATTTTAATGACTTATGTATTAATATTATCCCAAATCTTTTGAAGAATACACGGACCATGTCCTGTGTGACGTGCTGATGATGCCATACACACTTGATATCTGGTTTGGTTTTATAGAAAACATGGAAACACTGAAGATGCTTTAATACATTGTTCAGTATATTAGACTGCACCAAGCAGCATTATAGCAGAGCTGTAAAATGTATTTAGATGAAACAATGCTGGTTCTTCCTCACATATCGTCACCAGATGAACAAGAAGCAGTCGACTGACATAATAAAAGCTTCACTGCTTTCCACCAGCAATTGTTTCAGTATCTTATTTCTCTTAGATGGCTTTCAGCCTTACCCTGCTTCATATTCGTTCATTTATTTTCCTTCGGCTTAGTCCCTTATTTTTCAGCGGTCTCCACAGAGGAATGAACCGCTGACTTATCCAGCATATGTTTTATGCAGCAGATGCCCTTCCAGCTACAACCCAGTCCTGGGAAACACCCATACACACAATCTCGCACACACTATGTTCAAATTGGTTTATTCATGTCAACTATAGCGCATGTCTTTGGACTGTGGGGAAAACCGGAGCACCCGGAGGACACACACGCCAACACGGGGAGAACATGCAAACTTCACACAGAAATGCCAACTGATCCAGCCGGCACCCGAACCAGCGACCTTCTTGCTGTTAGACGAAAGTGCTAACCACCGAGCCACTGTGACGGCCATGCTTCATATTACCATGATAATAAGTTTTGAGTACTTTAGCTCATCCATGAACATGATTTCTGCTGGAGTCCCTATACAGGATGTAAGGAAGATGGCAACTCCCATGATTCCACACTCAGTCACAGCATCATCAGACTAGGTCTTTGTTTGGTGTTAAGTATGCCCCTGTAGTGGTGAAAATATGTACTCTGCCTTTAACTAAAAAGAACCTCATTAAAGTTTGGAACCAAGAGCTCTTTGAGTTTTATTGGAAGGATGTAATGTAATTTAGTTGGATCTAGAATTCTGAATAAGAAGTAGTGAAGTAAGTTTTCTTGCATTTATTAAAATAGGTTGAGAGAGAGAAAGAGAGAGTGAGTGTGTGTGTGAATTACTGTAGCTGCATTTCTATTATTGAGTATTCAGACAGACCGTGCTGAAATGGTTTAATTACCCGCAGATCTCTGGACTGTCTGGATGTGCTGTTTGTCTGAGATGATGCTATTGATTCAGCAAGCACAGTGCCTTAAAATGTTCCAGCTGTATCAAAAGACCTTTTCATGTTTGTCTCCATGTTTGTTTGTTTCTTTTATGTGAATTCTTGTTTGTGCCTTCTTTTTTGTCATCACTCTTGCAGCTTAGGCGGTGTGTGTGAGTGTGTCTGTAATAAAATGGGCCATGTCGTAGGGTTCGCGGTTTAGAATATTAACACTACCAGTTAAAAGTTTGAAAAATATGAACAGTTTAAATGTTTTTGAAAGAGTCTCTTGTGCTCACCAAGGTTGCATTAAACATTGTACTGAACATTTTATACATTTGTTTTTCCTCTTTTTAAAATTCCTCCATTCAAAATTAAATACATTTTGAGCTTTTTATTCATTGAAGTATCATAAAAGAAACATGACAAAAATGTTTTTCCCACAAAAATATAAAGCTGAAAGAAATGTATTCATGAATGATAATACAAAAAAAATGTACCAATGATAAAATACTAATATAAAACCATCAAGACAAAGCACCAAACCAGCATATTAGAATTATTTCTGGATTATGATACTGGAAACAGCAGTGAGGATGCTGAAAATCCACTCTGAATCTTAAATATAATTTCCATTGTACAATATTTTTGCATAGAAAATTAGCATTTAAAATTGCAATAATATTTCACAATATGCATTATTTTGGGTGGCACGATGGCGCAGTAGGTATAGCGCTGTCGTCTTGCAGCAAAAAGGACGTTAATTTGAGCCCCGGCTGGTTCAGTTGGCATTTCTGTGTGGAGTTTGGATGCTTTTCCGGGTGCTCCGGTTTCCCCGACAGCCCAAAAACATGCAATATAGGTGAATAGGGTAAGCTAAATTGTGTATATGTCCTGGTCCTCCAGGTTAGGGGTTGAGCATTGAGCTAATCACCCACCTTGTAAAAATGAAGTCTGGTTTATACTTCTGCAATGAGCGATTGCCATGACCTATGGTGCATGCCTTGTGTGTTGCCGTGCGTTTATTCTTCTGCATGCTGTTTGTGTTGCTGTGCAATAACACTTCTGAAACGCTAGCTGGCAGTAGGTTTGTATGTTCCTCTGTATCAAGTTTCTTTGAGGGTGTTTTGTTTTTTCTGAATGCTACCTTAATTTACTAGTCTGTAGCTAAAACTTGCTCATTCAGAGGTGGGAACCGGCAGATGTACAACAACTTTAAACATAAGGTGAACAAAAAGCAAAGATTTCTATCTGGAGCTCCTTCACGCAACTCGACACTTGTAAACACTCGTTCCAATGGGTTCGCGTGGCTCTCAACCCCGCCCACTCTTGTTAGCGCTACCAAGCCTACCAATTACACAGCTTTTACTACACGTAGTTGCGATGTGTAGTTAAATTTTTTGAGAGGTGCGCTAACATTGGCAACGGCCACGGTAATGCGACCGCTCAAAGGCTGTGCCTGACCATACACATGCGCTTAACACAGAAGTATAAATCAGCCTTTGATCAGCCTTTAGATGTTACAAAACATCAACATGGTGCAGCTAAATATCAACTTCAATATAAATGGCCCTGTGAGTAAGTATACATTATTTTATTGTATTGTCGATTAAAAAAATAAGCGTTGGTAAATGTATTTAAGAACATGAACAGATCTTAACATTTACACATTTTTATTTCAACTATTAGTTGCGTGTAAATCATTTTTTTTCTTGATGTGTAATAGATATAATAAAAATAAATAATAATAGAATAATAAAAACATAATTAAAATATTTCAAATAAATCAATCAAATTGAATATTCTTAATAAAATAATATAAAATGTAATATTATGAATACAAATGAAAAACCTATTAATGATAAAATACTAAAATGATCATGACAAAGCATCAAACCAGCATATTAGAATTGTTTCTGGATTATGATACTGAAAACAGCAGTAAAGATCCTGAAACTCCATTCTGAATCAAATATAATTTCCATTTTACAATATGTTTACATAGAAAATGTGTATTTAAATTGTTACAATTTTTTTTTACAATATACATTAATTTACTTTATTGTCAATTTATAAAAATGAAGTATTTTTAAACAGATTTAAACTATTCCAACTTTTATTTAAACTATAGTTGCATTGAAATTATTCAGATTGTTTCTTGTTGTAATATAGATGTGATAAAATAGAATAATAGAATAATAAAAACTTAATTTAAATATTTCAAATAAATCAATAAAATTATTAATAAAATAGTATAATACAAAATAATGTAAATTTACTAAATAATAATAAAATAATATAAAATGTACAAATGAAAAACATATTAATGATAAAATACTAATACAAAATGATCATGACAAAGCATCAAACCAGCATATTAAAATTATTTCTGGATTATGATACTGAAAACAACAGTAAAGATCCTGAAAATCCATTCTGAATCAAATTTAATTTCCATTTTACAATATGTTTACAAAGAAAAATAATAAAATATAATAATAGAATAGTGAAAACTTAATTAAAATATTTTAAATAAATCAATAAAATTATTAATAAAATAGTATAATAAAAAATTATGTAAATTTACAAAATAATAATAATAATAATAATAATAATAATAATAATAATAATAATAATAATAATATTAATAAAAAAAATTATAATAATAATAATTATTATTATTATTATTTACCCATAAATGTCATCATGCACACAAACATTAGGTTAACAATGAATATGAAGCTCAAATTTACCTAACTAACATGCAATACGCTCACATCTGTATAGTTAATATGTAGTATATCGCTATCATGTTGTTAATATGTTTAATAATATCATGGCAAATGTTTTGTGGTGCTTCACAGTAACAGTTTCCAGAGGAAATGTTTTGATGTCTGTGTTAATTTAATATAATTGAGCTTAGTTCAGAGAAAGTTGAAAAAACATGTTTTCTATAAACAGAGTTAAATTAGCATAATTGGTCATTAATCATGCATTTAGTTAGATGTTTGGATGTAAAGCGTGTCAGTGTAATAAAATTCCTCTGATGTGTAACTGTACTATATTTAAATTCAGTACTGTGCTTCTGAAATTCCAAATATAAACATAGCATAGGACTCAAATCAATACTAAAGCCTGATTCAAAATTCCTTTCTCAATGTGTTTGTGTTTTGATTTCTCCATGCCGCTGTATGTAATGATATATAGATGGTCTTACAAACATAGTTTAGGAGGAGGCTGCTAAACCCCTCTCTCATTCTGTCCTTCATGCCTGCTCTTGTGATCAAAGCTGGTTTTTATGCATTCTGCTCAGCATGTGTTGTTTTTTCCACTTTGTAGCTGTGGAAACGCCGGCAGGTTTTGGCACTTGATCACGACGTCTGGAATGAACAGCCCCAATCTGTAATGATATTAAATTTCACGTGGCAAATATTTGAATGATTTCTTTCTTCTCTTAAACTTTAATTAAACCGGCTTGCTTAATTATTGAACTGAATCTAGCTCCGAGTCAATAGTCATGTTTAATCAACAATTGTTTAGTCTTGTGCAAATATAGTACCCGGTATATACAGTATGACTACATACTAACAGAGATAACAAAACACTCATTTCGCTTTTACAGTAAAGTGATACTTACTATAGGATGCTGTACACAGGGGCGGATTTAGTGATTTTGGGGCCCTAAGCAATTTCAGCCGTAGGGCCCAAGTCCTGAAATGCACCCCTTCAACTTTTATTTCATATTTATTTATATTGCTGTTTATTTATTTTTTTTTTGTTGTTCTTTCTCTATCACTTAATATTTTTAGACATTTTTAAATTAATGCAATCTCTACGTTTTAAATGATTAGTTTTCTTAAAATTAATTTACAACTAAAAATAATATTTTTAAAATAAATTTGACTGCTGGACTAATCCATGATGGATATTTAATTTTGTAGTAATATTATTATTACATAACATTAAATTATTATAATAAGTTTATATTTGATCGTATATTAAATACAATTTATTACGTTAAAATTGTATTTGTTTAACTCTCACCATACAAAATATGATAGAAAACAATGTTATATATAGTTTATAGGTATAATTTATACTTCTAGATATTTATTGGGGGGCCCCAGATTTCTTGTGGCGCTAAGCAGCCGCTTACCTGGTTAATCTGCCCCTGGCTATACATTTGTGTAAAACTACTTCATTGGATTTACATTAGGTTGGTCAGTAGCAAAGAAAGAACTGGTGCTAATCTAAGGTCATGGTCCAAAAATGAGTATAATGCCTCATTCACACTAGCAGCGACTTTGTAGCTGCCTGTCACCACTGTCTGCATGATTAAATACAGCACGAATACAACCTGCCTCTGAGCGAGCAGAGAGAGGATCACGTGAGCTCTACTGGTGCTCCTATTGGCTGTTGCTCAAGAAAGTCACTCTTCATTTACGATTCTCAACTTTGTCAGTACACGCCCACCTGGTCGCCAATGGTTGCTGTCGCTCGCATAGACGGAGGTCGCCGGAAGTCACTCACTCTCTGCTGAAATGAACGGTCGTTTGTCACTTTGCCGCTGCGAGTCGCTCGTAGTGTGGACGAGGCTTAAGACTTCAAATAAAACATTAAATGAAAAAGGAAAAAAAAAAGGATCCAAAATAAATCTTTTTTTTTTCTTTAGTATATTAATTTTTTTATTTATTTTATTTGTGTATTTTATTTTGTTATGTATATTTACATAGTGCATTTATCGTGTATGCGCATACACACAAATCACTTCTCAATCATGAGGGAGGGTCTCTCCACTCCACCACCAGTGTGCAGCATCCACTTGGATGATGTGACGGCAACCACAGAACAATGGCCCCAGTGCGCTCACTACACACCAGCTATTTGAGTGGAGAGACAGTGATAGAGCTAGATTTAAAGGTACTGTTTTTCTTATCACACCAATCACCACACACTTATTTAATCAAATATATTCATTTAATGAATTCTACAACATCAGAAAGGTCCGACCCTTCCTATCTGAACATACAGCTCAACTCATTGTTCAAGCTCTTGTCCTCTCCAAACTGGACTATTGCAACTCTCTGCTAGCCGGGCTACCAGCTAGTTCTATCAAACCTCTTCAGCTGCTTCAGAACGCAGCAGCACGAGTGGTCTTTGATGAACCCAAAAGAGCACATGTCACTCCGCTACTCACCCGTTTGCACTGGCTGCCAGTTGCTGCTCGCATCAAATTCAAAGCTCTGATGTTTGCTTACAAAGTGACCTCTAGCTGTGCTCCTTCGTATCTGCTCTCACTTCTGCAGATATATGTGCCCTCCAGAAACTTGCGTTCTGTGAATGAACGTCGCCTCGTTGTTCCATCCCAAAGAGGGAAGAAATCACTTTCCCGAACTCTCACATTCAATCTGCCCAGTTGGTGGAATGAACTCCCTAACTACATCAGAACAGCAGAGTCACTTGCTGTCTTCAAGAAACGACTAAAAACGCAACTGTTTAGTCTCCACTTTCCTTCCTAATCTGCAACTGCCTCTCTGGCTATACCACTAACTGTGCCCTCTCTCTCTCTCTCTCTCTCTCTCTCTCTCTCTCTCTCTCAAAAAAAAAAAAAAAAAAAAATTTTCTACTAATGTTTTGCTTCTTAGACTTTTACACACCTGAAACTTGTCTATAGCGCTTGTTCACTGCTGCTCTTATAGTTGTGTAAATTGCTTCCTTGTCCTCATTTGTAAGTCGCTTTGGATAAAAGCGTCTGCTAAATGACTAAATGTAAATGTAAATGTAAATGTAATGAAACATTTTTGTAAAATGTACCAATATGTTGTCTTTGAGAAATTAATACAAATATACATTTTTAAAGGTGCTGCACTAATTTAGTCACCACTGAATGCCACTGCAGTAAGAACAAATTGAGAGCACTCCATTTAAAGAGGAAAAGTACAAATCTGTCTCATCTTCACAGATAGAAATCATAGCATTGAAGGTCAAATTATAAGCACTCTTGTGAATTTTTTTATTCTTTTAAAAATGTTCCCATGTGATGTTTCACAAAGCAATGTAATTTTTTCACAGTATTTCCCATAATAATTTTCTTTTGGAGAAAGTCTTATTTCTTTTAGTTTGGCTGGAATAGTAACTGTTTAGTTTGTTATTACCCCTTTTAAGAAAATGTTTCTTTGTTTTTTTTTGGATTGACTACAAAACAACATTGTTGTCCAACTACTTAGATAGTTAACATAATTGAGTTAGTCAAGCCTTTAAATACACTTTAAGCTGAACACTAGTATCTTCATTCATTCGACTTAGTGCCTTTATTCATCAAGGGTCGCCACAGCGGAATGAACCGTCAACTTATCCAGCATATGTTTTACACAGCGGATGCCCTTCTAGCTGCAACTCAGTACTGGGAAACACTAGTATCTTGCAAAATAATAATAATAATAATAATAATAATAATAATAATAATAATAATAATAATAATAATAATAATAATATATTAAAGCTGCAAGCAGCGATGAAAGGGACCTTGCACCGGGGCTCATCACCGCCCAGTGGCTTTAGAATGACAGAGAACAGTGGACAAAATTAATTTAAGCTGATTAATATAAAAAATCACCAATTTATGTCAAACGGCATTTTGTCAGCAAGTGGCGCTATGACTATAACTAAAAATTTGCATGTAGATGTCTTCAGGAGAGGAATCTCATCGATTATGATCTATTTTCAGACAGACCGGACATTTTGTGGGTGAGTTATATGTACTTCCGCCTCCATGACGAAGCACTGAATTTGTCAGTCCGCCACGGACACTCCCTTCAACAAAAAAATCTAGATCTTCACAATTTAACATCAAAAATGCCTTTGGATTATATTTACAAAGCATAGATTCCATCTGATAAATGTAATTTCCTGTTGCCAGTAGGTGGCGATATAACTGTAACTGGATATTGGCATATAAATGTGTTCAGGTCAGGACTTATAATAAATAATAATAACAATATATTACGTATATTACGCGTGGTTAGCGATGTCGCCTCACAGCTAGAAGGTTGCTGGTTCGAGCCCCGGCTGGGTCAATTGGCATTTCTCTGTAGAGTTTGCATGTTCTCCCCCATGTTTGCGTGGGTTTCCTCAGGGTACTCTGGTTTCCCCCAAAAGTCGAAATACATGCACTATATGTGAATTGGGTAAGCTAAATTGTCCGTGGTGTATGTGTGTGAATGGTAGTGGATCTGTGTTTCCCAGTGATAGGTTGCAGCTGGAAGGGCATCCGCTGTGTAAAACATATGCTGGATAAGCTGGCGGTGCATTCCGCTTTGGCGACCCCTGATTAATGAAGGGAATAAGCTGAAAAGAAAATGAATGTATTAATATATTATATACTGTCATCATGGATATGGCAAAATAAATTAGTTATAACATTTTTCTCTAAAAATGTATTGAAAAAATGAAAATTGATTTCTGATTTTGACTTTTACTGTAACACATATGGATCGCTCAATGGGAGTATGAAGAGGAAACTGAATGAAAGTGTTGTTATTGATCTCTCTCTCTCTCTCTCTCTCTCTCTCTCTCTCTCTCTCTCTCTCTCTCTCTCTGTCTCTCTCTCTTTTGCTCATTTTCCATCGTCCCCTTATAATGACCTGTCTTTCATCTGTAATATCTAAAGTGCCAGGTGGAAGAGAAAAGACCCAAAGAGACAGACTTCAAAAGCAGTGGCGTGGTTTTGACTTGAGAGAGTTCTTCTCATCTGTCTGCTAAAGGCATGGGCTAAAAGACTGATCCATCTTTGCTTTATCTTGCTGATTTATCTTAACACACCCATGAAAATCCAGCATTTTCGATAAAAGGATTATTTCACTCTAAAATGAAAATAGGCTGTTAAAAAGATAGTTCACCCTAAAGTTAAAATTGTGTTATCATTCACTGTTCCTCCAGTTGTTCCAAAGAGTCTCTCCTGTTGAACGCATTAGAAGATATTTTGCAGAATGTTGGAAAGCAGCAATCATTTACCTCCATAGTGTTTGTTTTTTCTATTATGGATGTCAGCAGTTGCTGATTTCCAATGTTCTTCAATGTATATTTCTTTGTGTTCATCATAAGTACAAATTTACAAAACTGGAGTGTGAGTTAATGGGTGATGAAATGAAATGTGTGAACTATTCCTTTAATCACTAAAAGTGAATCAGTGAGCATTCAGTATATGTGTTTGCCATAGACTGTAAAAGATATGGACGTAGTATCCATGAAGTCATCTATAGGTTTCTGAAGAGCACAAATGAAGCTGCAAGTAGGCGTGGCCAACCATCGCCATTTTGTTCACGCGTCATTGCAACAACTGGGGGTGCCCAAAAAAGGGCAAAGAGGCGGAGCATCAGTGGAGCTACAGATGCCTGCAAGCATTTTGCTTAGGCTTTTCTTTGGGACAAATGCTTAATACTTCATTACCTGCGATTTGTTTGTGTTCTGACCACATGTGCTTGGTTGTATACTATATCAATAAAGTGTTTTGACTTTTAAAAACACTGTTGTAATACATTGAACCACTAAGCATTGTTCTTATGACGTTTTTCTTCAGAAAGAAAATCCAAATTACTTCCAAACATTTCAAATATTGTCTGTGTTAGTAAATGCAAAACTATTTATGAAATGCCATATTATCTGATAATTGTAGAAATAATTCCAAAAAGCAACTGACTGTGTAAAGATACATAAAATACGATATATATGCCGAGTTCAATGGCTAATCAGGAATCAGCTGAGGTGACGAGACAGCGAGCAGCGCGACCTAGCTGTCACTTAAGTGGCCACACTGTTAATTATGCAGACTTAATTGCATTTTAATGACTTGAATTGCTGGGGTTTGTAATTTTAGGTCCTGAAATTTAACACAGCTGTTTATTTAAGCTGTGAATATTTCAATTCAAAACACAATTTCAACACTTCATATTTAACTTCCAGATTTCACTTCCAAAATATTCAGTTCTGTTTAAAAATACAAAGTATAATATTCAAAAGGCAATTGCTTTTCCTACAGCTCCTGGATGTAATGTCAAATTTTAACAGCCGTATTTGAGCCACTGAATTTATGGAAGCAAATGTTTGAACTAAAGTAAAATGAACTGAAAATTGCCTTTTGAATATTATACATCGTATTTTTAAACAGAGCTGAATATTTTGGAAGTGAAATCTGGAAGTTAAATATGAAGTGTTGAAATTGTGTTTTGAATTGAAATATTCACAGCTTAAACAAACAGCTGTGTTAAATTTCAGGACCTAAAATTACAAACCCCGGCAATTCAAGTAATTAAAATGCAAGCAGTTGTTAATTCAATGTATTATTTTTTCAGTTGGTGCTATTTGACACACTTTTTATTTCATTACTTTTGGCATTGATTTTGTTCCATATTGCTTTTGTTGTGTAAATGTTCATGTGGTCAGATGTGTTCTGACAACCACAAAAAGAGCGAATATCTAATATCAACTTAATATAAATACAAATTTCTTGCTTGATCTTATTTAACAAGACATATTACATTAAACCAGTAAAAACACACTAAAAAGGTTAAATGAAGAGTTGTTTTTAATTCCAGTCAATGTTCAGAATCTTGGCTGGACTAAAAAAAACCTACATTGAACCCAAATTATAATCATTTTATAGTCAGTGTCACATTTGATTATCTGCACTATTTGCTATAATGAATAGTTGAATCTGCTTGAACGTTTATGCATCATATTGTAAGAACAAACATGCATTTCTGTTGTTCTTGGTGATTTAAAATGATAATTTTGGCAGCCTCCTTATCGGGTCATATCACCGACATTGCCTTAGCAGTTGAAGTAAATATGCTGTGACGTTTATTCCTAAACATCCATTAACACATGAGTAAACCTACAATGCATGTGTAGGGTTCATTAGAGAGAGTTTGTCTTCTTTAGCTCTGTGTTGATGCACTGAATGAACAAAGCAAGCTGTTTTTACTCAAATAACAACAATATTAATAGCATTGAAGTACATGGGATTTATCTGTTAATTTGATGTGTATTGAAGTGGTGATTGAAACAGACCCTAGTTGTTTTGTAGATCAATGCTAATGTACAAATAAATATATAATACATGAAAAGAAGTGTAATTAAAGCCAATTCTTGATGTATATAACATAATTCAACCAAATTTTGAATCAATAGTGTAAAAATGAGATGGATAGTCCCTTTTGTCCATTTTCATAAGTTCAAACTGAATTTATTGGCATGACAAATATTACATATGCATTGCCAAGGCTTGTGTTATGTTTACATTAAACAAAACATTAAAAAATAAATCATTTAAGATAGTTAAGCAATAAATAAATAAAAACTTAGCAGTATTTTTAACAATTAACATTTTAGAATATGTTGTAAAAAAATTAATTAAGATAGAGAACCGAGTCCAGGAGACTCAAAACAAGAAAAAGAATTTCTTTCAGATAAGTCTACTGGAGTCTCCTTCAGGTCTGCAGTCTGTAAGTTTTATCACAAGTCTGAAAGCAAGTCCAAAATGAGTCTGTTAATATGTTTTTAGGAGGAGGAGAGTGGCTTGGTGGAGATGCCTAAACAAAGCATGCAAATGAAGTGGTAGGTGAATAAACTTACCAAGCCACTGACAACACAAGTTTATCAACAAAAGGTTTTTTTTGACCTGAAAATATCCCCCGAAGACAAAGGCTCCATCGTTAAGACCCTGCCCATAGCATTTGCTTCACTTTGGTTCAGCCCATGCACAGGATGCAAAAGGTTTTATGTGCCACAAAGCTGGGCTGTTACAGTTTCGAATTAAATTATATAATTAAAAACCTAAAAATATACCTTTTCAGTTATATGTCGATTATTGTTCATTTAAAACTAGATTATATGAATGTATATTCCCAAAAATAAAACAAGAATAAATTATAATAAACAGTATATTCAACATTATTAAATAAAGCATTCTTTTAAATTCTCATTATGTACAAATGAACATCATTTAAAACATTATACACATTTAAAACATTACAAATTTAAAACATTATTGATAATATTGGGTAAATTTACACAACCAACAGACAGCAAGCCTACCAAAAATTCACTCTGTTATTCAGACCCTGCTCGAAAGTTGATCATTATAGGATGTGTTGTGATAAGTCATAAAAAAACTGTTTTCAATACCAAAATATTCATTTTTTTGTTGTGTTTAACTTAAGAAACAAGGTTTTCAATAATGATCAAAACTGTAGAGCATGATGAAATAAACGAGAATGGCCAGAAATTGAACATGAGCCATCTCTAAACACTGAGATTATTTTAACTACCAGAGTTTCCCAGTTGGGCTGGTCATTTATACACAGCAGGCATAATACATTATTATAAAGTGTATGCTTAACATCAGGGGATGCTGAACATTTTACTCACAATCTGTAGGCAGTCTCATCTCGTAAATAGTAAAATATTGCAGTTCTGCTAGAGTGCTAATTGTTTCATAGGCGAATAATTAAATTTTGCAGGTTTTTACAAAACACATTCTCATAGTAAACATTCTTTACGTGTCTAAAATAATGCTATTAAAATCACCACTGCTGTTAATAGAGCATTCCACCAAGAATCAGATGAGAATAAAGCTGGCGTTCAACTTAATTCCTAATTCTTTGCAACAATACATTCCTTGAACAAGACAAATTTGGAATTATGACTTCAGAACTAGAAAGACAACTGTGCTTGTAAATGTAGTTTGTGAGCTGAATTTGAGAACTTGTGCTGCAGACGGATTCATAAACAAATCATTGGTGCGGAGGAAAGCCAGATGCATACTGTGCAATTCAAGAACAAAAAAAATTGCAAAAAGATACCTCTCATCTTTGGTCAGAATCTGTGAGCATTGAATGCTAGTTTGACATGTCCTCAGATTGCTCATTTATACACAGTGCGATCAGATTTCACCTCATTCTGCCAGTTGCTTGTAGTTTTCAGGCACAGTCCTGCTTTTTATAACTGTCAAATCCGGTGTCAATGAAAATATGGGAAAAACTGGATGATTTCTGTAAAAACTAAAAAGTATTTCTCTGGGTACATTTTGCTGCGCTTTTAGGGAACATCCACAGGGACTTTTTTGTTTTTGTTTTCCACTTTCCTTCCTAATCTGCAATTGCCTCTCTGGCTATACCACTAACTTTACTCTCTTTCTCTCTCAAAAAAAAAAAAAAAATAATAATGCTTTGCTTATTAGACTTTACACACCTGAAACTTGCCTATAGCACTGTATTCACTGTTGCTCTTATAGTTGTGTAAATTGCTTCCTTGTCCTCACTTGTAAGTCGCTTTGGATAAAAGCATCTGCTAAATGACTAAATGTAAATGTAAATGTAATGTAAATGTTTGCTTGTTTGCTTTTGTTTTGTTTTGTTTTGTTTTGTTTTGTTTTGTTTTGTTTTGTTTTGTTTTGTTTTGTTTTGTTTTGTTTTTTGTTTTGTTTTGTTTTACACTTTGTTTTACACTTTGTTTATTTCAACAGGAACTTTCTTTTCCTGCTTGTTTTGTTTTGTTTGTTAATTTCCATCACCCTAATTTAAAATTAGGTACTAATAATTCTGTATAAATTCTATAAAATTAGCTACTAATATTTAAGTACCTAACCAACAAAATTTATCAAAACCAAGCATTACACAAGGAGTTTTACATTTTTAGACAGATTTTATATACATTTCATACTGAAATGCACTCTAATACACATAAAAACACTGCTGTCATGTCATGTGAGCTATGCCGAACAAACTGACTATATCAGAAGAGCAGTTTATATTGAAGATAAATAACTCAAATGTCATTTAAGTGTTTTAAGGTACTTCTGTAATATTGTACATAAAGCAACATAAAATAAGGCTTATATAGAATGTGTTGATAATCTGCTCTATGATCATAATTTGTGAGAAAAACAACAAACATTGTTTGTTTTTATACCTTGTTGTGCTAATTTCCCCTTGAAACCCCAGAAAAACCTGTATAAGTATGTTACGCATAAGCAATGCAGTCACTGAGAAACTTTCCAATGGTCAAATCTCTAATCAGTAGGAGCACAAAATCGCATGATGCAATTTTTGCTATAACTTTCTTTACACACATTTACATTTTCACTTTTCATTTTAATACAAGTCATGACCAACATGAATACTAGACTGGATTTTTTTTTCTAGCCACCATTTCAATTTTGCATGGTAATGCCGCTCACTATAACTTTGAGTCTTCACACATGTGTTCATTTTATTCCTTGATGACAATTGAGATCTTTCAATGACTACATTTACATGCATTTAATCTGTTTGTAATCAGAATGACAGTTTAAAAACGTTCTTGTAAACATCTTAATCAATTGAACTGAGGTCAATCTAAATCAAATCTTGATAGAATTGGAATAAGTGGTTTATTCCTTTTCTAAATCAATCCAACAACAATAATACAAAAAAAAGACCATGTGAATCAGACTTCTATCTCAACAAATCTGACAAATCTGCAGTGCAATGTTGACATGCATTAGCCTGCACATATTTGATAAATGCATAAATAACATGTAAAAGCAGTGGCTTTTATTTTCATTATACTGCTTAATGAAGCACATTATTTTAGAAATGTTCAGTAAACTGAAAATAAGTATAAATTATCCCAATAAATATCAGTCAAATAAAATAAATACAGTAAAAGTAAAATATTAAATATTAGAATTAAAAAATTAAACGAAATGAAATATACAAGGCTGTTAATTGGTTTTCTTAATAATGTGCACAATCAAAGAACACCCATTTGTGGGATAGACCAGAACTGAAAACTATTATTTATATTTTCAGACACTACATTTAGATTCCTCAAAACAAACAAAAGAAACTATATTGAACTTAAACCTAACTGCAAATGTTTTAATTGAAGTGCTTATACAACTGATTCAAATTGCAATGTTTAGAGTACATCGAAACAGATCTACGATAAAATTCATTCAGATTGACGTAACTAATGTGGCTTCACTGGGAATCTTTTTAAGTACATAATCTGATAAGCCACAAAAGTAAAGTAAGGGTTTTTAACAAATCACATATCCAACTAGCTTGTTCTGTTTCTGTATTTGGGCTTCCAAAGGACATGAAACAAAGAGAGAAGTGCTAACAGTTTAATTTTAATTATGTTCCAAAGAATTATATATATATATATATATATATATATATATATATATATATATATATATATATATATATATATATATATATAGCTAGCATTTGACAAAGGACAGCTTCCAGAATCTCTCCCAGTTCAGTGCTGGATTTGGCTAAAAACTCCTCAAAGAAGGAGCAGCTCCAACCATAATAGAAGCTGCTTGTGAGCCACAACCTGTAAGTATTTTCATTTGTTAAAATTGATCTATTACATGCATAGTGTTTAGTGTTAATGGTATGCCATAGCAAGGGCATAAACAAGGGTGTAAGCAACAGGAAATGCTATTTGACACCGCTAAAAATTAAGCTACAAATTTATATTTATTCATCAAATCCCTGTAAACACCCACAATCTTCAGCAGCGTTGCAGTGTCTCTCTATGCAGACGCTTTCCCTGCATTCTACATCTAAAATATCGAACTCGTAAAAGATATGCAAACATTTCATATTACTTACTTATGCTTATTCCGAATACACCTGAAAGACACTTGACAGATTTTATTTTAGAGAGCAGGCATTAGGTTCATTTTCATTTTCTGTCTGATTCAGGCTCAAACTGATACGGCTAACCGCTACTCCGACTGACAGTGTTTACATAGCGCAAAAGCCCGTGCTTGTAGGGGTGTGAACTTTTCCTGGTGGCGTTGAGCCAATCCGGGAATCACAGCACATTATGTTAGCTCACCAATCCGAGCTTATGTGTGCCTTTAATTGTCGTTTTCATGTAAGTTGAGTAGCTGTATATAATCAAAATAAGATATATAAAAAGAATAACGGGATTTTCTACAAGTGAAGCATGAGCACACATTGCTTTGCATCTTATAAACACAACCAAGCCTTAAAATACACTCTGGACCACCCCTTTAAAGTTTGTTAATGTTATTTAAGTTAAATAACATTATTTCATGTTAACTTAGTTCATGAACTAATGTTAAAAGCACGACTGTAGCTTTTAGTAATGCATTACTATAAATAATGAATGCTTTACAAGACTTTTCATACTAAGTTAATGTTAGTAAATACATAAACTAATGGACCACTATTTAGAAGTGTTACCCCAAATCATTGCCATAATTATTTCCACAGAAGTACTAAGGAGCACAATAGTTTCAAAACTGATCATGGTAATGTAATCAGAGTATCAGACTTTCTGAAGGAGAGCAACAATTACAAAATTTCTGCTTTGACATTGTAAGAATTAATTACATTTTAAAATGTTAACTTACTGTCCCCTCACAGCAAGAAGGTTGCTGGTTTGAGCCTCGGCTGGGTCAGTTGGCATTTCTGTGTGGAGTTTGCATGTTCTCCCCGTGGGTTTGCTCTGGGTGCTCCGGTTTCCCCCACAGTCCAAAGACATGCACTTTAAGAGAATTGGGCAAGCTAAATTGTCTATAGTGTACGAGGGCATGTGTGAATAAGAGTGTATGGGTGTTTCTCAGTGATGCGTTGTGGCTGGAAGGGCATCTGCTGCATAAAACATAAGCTGGATTAGTTGTTGGTTCATTCCGCTGTGGCGACCCCTGTTTAATAAAGGGACTAAGCTGAAAAAAAATGAATGAATGAATGAAGATACTAAGCCAGGAAGGCAGTTATTGTAAATAATAATAATACCATTTCACTTTATTTACTGTATTTATGATCAAATCAATGCAGTTTTTGTGAGCATACAAAAAACATTTTAGGCCCCAAAGTTTTCAATACATTAACTATAAATCAGTCAGTAATGAAAAAAAAAAACACATTAAAATGTTTAATATGTTGTCCAAGAACTACTGTATGAGACATTATGAGTAGGTTCGGTGCATGCATACATGAGTGTGAAAAGATTGTGAAAGATTGAGTCAATGCATTGCTGACTATTGTGAGGGAATGATCGCTCACATTGTTTGCATGTAGTTGGCAGATTTATAGGTACTGCAGTAGAAGCCAAGGACTGCTGAGGTGAACAAATATTCAGGGATAGAGGACATGGGACTCACCTCATGCATAAGAGGAAACAGATAACCTTCAACATATACACATCTGCATTGAATTAAAATGTAATTTGCAAGTTTTATTAATTATCAGATAATTCATGTGTTTACCGCCTGCTTTAAATGCATTACTATGCTACCACATTCTCGAATTTAGTCTGTCTACAAAAGCAGCTAATGTCTAAGCCTCCTTTTTTTCTATTTGTGCTTCTCTCTTCATTCTGTTGCCTTATACTCCAAGGCTTTAATTTGGAGTGACAGATTGTTATCCGGAACAAACAATGAATTAGCATCACAATACTTCCAACATACAAATAAGAAATTATTCACCAACCTCTCACCGCCCTAACAGCAAACATTCACATCTCATCATTAACCTGCAGAGACACACACGCGACATGCTCTTTCTTACATCCCACACACACGCCTCATTATGATGACGACAGTACTGAGAACGGGTGAAAACACAAGCCTTCTTCCCAACCAAATACAGCCAATAATCAATTGTTTTATACCCTAGCATTGAACAAAAAATAGAATAATAACACTGATTTGGATGTAATTGATTGTTCTGGACATTAATAAAGCTGGTTCAAATTCAGACTCTGCTTTAAGATAGATAGATCACCCAAAAAAAAACCCAGAAAATTCTGTTTACATTTACTTACCATTTACTTTTTTATGAATCTGTTTGCAGTTTTTATTCTGTTGAACACAAAAGAAGATATTTTTCAGAAAGCTGACAACCTGTAACCATTGACATCCATAGTGTTTGATTTCCTATATGGAAGTTGATGGCTACAGTTTTCAGCTTTCTTCAAAATATCTTCTTTTGTGTTCAACTAAAGTAGGAAATTTCAGTACATTGTGAGTACAATTTAATTTTGGGTATATTTTCGTCTCTTTAGTAGTTTGAATATGAGTATGTTAATGACTGTTTTAGTACTTTGATGAGTATTTTAGGGTAAACATATTGTTTTGAAGACTATATGAAGAACACCACCATTGAAATCCCTTGAAAATAATAAAAATCTCAAATGAAATCATCATAACTGTTGTTGTTTTAATAGAAAAGGCATGATAACTCTAAAGATAACAATAAAGACATTGTTTTATCAATCACTTTGAATGTAAAACAACAGCATGAGTTCAGACCTTATATAACAATAAAGGTGTAAAACAATACATCTATATACAATATAATTTTTTCCAAACCTCAAGACATTGACAGCCAGTCAGAATTAACTGAAATGTAAACGGCTAAAACAATGTAGAGCTACAAATGACATTGACTACGTTTACATGTACATCAGTAATCAAATGATTTGCCTTAATCTGAATAACACAATAATATGATTAAGGTGTTTACATGAGTTTATTTTTTGAATGTTCCTTTTATGATCCCGTTTTACATGTTATAGCACATAATTCGATTAATGTCATTGCGTCACCATACTATCCACATTTTCTCCGGAGTTTCATGTAGTTTCATTTTGAATTTGCCGACTTGAACTGCAGTTTGGCAGTTTCCCTTTCATTCAGGAACACTTCATGCATGTCTCTCTTGACAAACGAGATATTGGATGTGAGTATGAACTGCTGGAAGAGTGTTGTTTTAATGGAATGTTATACCACACGCTGTATGGGAAAATACCCTCCGCATTTCATGATGCAGGTGTCTGTGGTTTTTCATTGACTCGGTAGGTGCAGAGAATAGTGTCAAACAGTCGTATGTGTATAGACTATCCTGTCGCAAATTGTGGTGAAAATCCTACACGACGATAATAGTTTAAGGTGTTTACATGTCATCACCTTGGAATTATAAGATTCTATCTGCGTTCTGAATGATTTCGATATTGATACTTCGATTAAGATATTGAGCTTCAAATTTTTTGCATTCCATATAGCACACAGTATGTGTGTAATATTTGTTTTTAAAATAAAAGTCTTAAAATGTAGACAACTTATAAAAGACATCCCATAATGTAAATAAGTTGTCATTTATTAAAAATACATCAATAACTTAATTTTGACAAAAATGTCAGATAGAACCTTATAATTCTAAGGTGACGATGTGTTTACTGCACTTCAATAATGCAATAAAATTGGCATACTTCCCACTCCATACTCCATTGTCTACTCTATACTCCACCACACACTCCACATTCGATTTCTGTTTAGTTGGATTATAAACTTACTCAAATTAAATTAATCAAAAATCGCTGTTTATATGGTAGACTCTTAATCATGGTATTGTCTGAATCATATTAAAATCAGATTATTGGTGTCCATGTAAACATACTCATAGTGGAGACGCAGAATCTATTTTCAAAGTTTTTTTTAAAAATGATAACTATCTTGAAAACAATGGGTTATACCATGGGAGGGGATGATAAAAATTTACATGGAAACTAAGCCAGGCTAGCTATTTAAAGTATAAAATAAAAGATAACTCTTTTTTTGTGGCCTCCAAATGCTGCAGGAAATAAAATCAGTGTTTTACGTTTTGGTCATTTTATTAGACAGTAGTCATTAGACAATAGTCATTCCAATAGAAATCCATACAAACCTTTTTTGCACACACATTTTTGTTAAAATACAAAATATGAATTAATTTATTTGTATGTTTGTTCATTCGTTCATCTATCCATTCATGGAACACAAAATTACAAATAACTGTAAGACAAATTGGACCCTCAAAAATGGCACTGAAACATTCTATTCTTAGTCTTTTGAAGACATGACTGAAGATGCATGACTAATGAGCAAGTAATGACATTGTATTTGTCTTGGATTTAGTGCAGTGGTGTTCAACCAGTGAGGACAACACAAGTGTTGACTATTTATTGTTTTTGATGTATTTCATAGGCTTTTTCCTCTCGGGCTAGAAGGATATTTCTTTTTATCGCATTTAAGGACACCAGAACACACAAGAGCTAAAAATAATGTCTTATGTCATGACGCAGTAGATGCAGAAAAAGCAAAGGCAATGAACAGTGCTGAAAATACTGTCAGACTATTTTAGCACAGCCTTCCTTCCATTAAAGAAACATTATGCAATATACATTTATTTGTTCATTCACTCCTAGATATATTTATTTATTTATTTAGATAATTTGAATTGTTCTTGATTCCCAGTATCAGTGATTGCTGACTTTGTGTTTTTTTGGCATTTTTATATTGTTTTCATTTGTTCATTCATTCATTCATTTGTTTGTTTGTTCATTCGTTCGTTCGTTCATTCATTCATTCTACGTATTTTAACAGTTATAGTAAATGTTTAATAAGAACTTTTTCAACAGCACTAGTTCCATAAGTATTTGTATAATAAAATTTTCCCATAAGGTTGGTGTTTTTTTTTCAAGTCTTCAATCAAACCAGCTACAAAGAGAACCACAGCATATAAAATACTGATTTAAAACAAGGAATATAAAAAAAGAGCTGGAAGAGCTAAATGCACAGCTTTTTCAGCTACCGATAAACTTCCGGTGAAAGGTTTGGCTATTTTTAGTTACTTAAGGTTCTTTTTACAGCTATGATAATTTAATTAAAATATAGTAAGTTAAATAGACTTTGGCATTCATTTAGTTGTTCAAGCGTAAAATGAGATGAAAGGCCATTTAAATGCAAGTGCCATTGGTAGCAACAGACAAGCGCATTGAAAATAGTGTGGTAAAAACAAATCAGACCTATAATGTGGCGATTTTATAATGGCATGACAGTTCATTAGAAGCACCTGAGCTTATTGAAAGTTAAAATCTCTGTGCATATAGCCCATTGAACTAAAAACGTCAAAACTTTTTTTAAATTGTTGGTTTTAATTTAATTTATTGTCAATCATGCTATATATATATATATATATATATATATATATATATATATATATATATATATATATATATATATATATATATATATATATATTTACATTTACATTTACATTTAGTCATTTAGCAGACGCTTTTATCCAAAGCGACTTACAAATGAGGACAAGGAAGCAATTTACTATAAGAGCAGCAGTGAACAAGTGCTATAGACAAGTTTCAGGTGTGTAAAGTCTAAGAAGCAAAGCATTAGTAATTTATTTATTTATTTTTTTTTTTTTTGAGAGAGAGAGAGAGCACAGTTAGTGGTATAGCCAGAGAGGCAGTTGCAGATTAGGAAGGAAAGTGGAGACTAAACAGTTGCGTTTTTAGTCGTTTCTTGAAGACAGCAAGTGATATATTATATATATATATATGTATATATATATATATATATATATATATATATATATATATATATATATATATATATATATATATATATATATATATATATATATATATATATATATATATATATACACACACACATTTCATTCAATCATTTCATTCAATAGCAGCATTAAGTTTCCATACTGTAAAAGAAAAATGCAGGACTCCATTATTAAGAATAAGCTTGTGTTAAAAGATTTTATCTTGTTGCTAATGATGGTTTTGTACACTGCAATGAATTGTAAGATGATAAACAGGAAAGATGTTTCCCAAACAATTTCTTCCTCAAATCAATATTTGATGTTTTTGTAAATGTTTTTGCTGTAAAAAGCGCTGTAATAAGCGATACGACTATGTACTTCAATGTTCATTTTGTTTGAGCGTCTTCATTTGTTTTGGCTCAAAGCTGGGAATTGTTTTGTGGAAGCTTTGAGTTTATTGAGCTGATGAAATATTCTGAGTAAAATCAATATTTTGTGTCTAATTATTTACTCATGTGGATTGTAATAATAAGTGCTATAATGTGCGTCCAGCTGGTTGTTATTGTATGCTTTCCCATCAATATGAACAGCTTAAGATAACCACAGGAAGTGTATTACTCTTACATGCTGGTGAATGACAGAAAATTATTGGAAGATGTCAGCTGAGACCAGAATTCAGTGTGTGTCTTTTTTTTTCCCCCTTTTTTGCAGAATACAGAATTTCCACTCGAGTCCAGTTGTGTGCCTCAAATGTCTTCAGCTTTTAACTGTCTGGAAACTAATACCTATCATATTTGACAAGCTACACTTTGGTGAATTTGATAAGGGGAACACGAACACCCACACACACACACTACTGCAAGTATTGACTGGTCTCAGTGTGTGCGCGGTTGCTGTCGTGGTGTGTTTTCATCAGTGCTTTAGCCTCTGGAGTGTGTGTGGAGGGTGGGGGGTCTTTGTGGTGTGCTCTCCTGTTATAGATGGTTGTTAAGATGCCTTCGAGCCTGCAGGGGTCCTGGTGACTGAACAGGGCCTCTCTCCTAGCCAGGCCTTTGAGAACAGATGAGGCAGGGGGAACAAATGAACACATCTCTCACAACCAATATCACAGGGCAGAGAGGCACGGCTAATCAAGCAAAATGACAGATATTAAATGTGTGAGTGTCCTGTGAGTCACGGCAATACATTTGAAAGCAAGAAAAACAGGAAGGCTGTTGAATAGGTCTTATTTCCTAGTATTTTCACCTTTATGTGATGTTTTAGAGATTTTATGGGACTGCGGTGTATGGTGTTGTATTGAGATTAATGGTGCTAAAGCTGCTACTTTGTCATATAATAGCCAACGCGGAGTGAGAAAGTGCAGAGGTAGATCATGACTGTGGCACTTCAGATCAGAACTATTAGATTTCTTTCACAAACAGATACATATTTGGCTTTATTTCTAACATGTTTTGAACGATATGAATTATTATATTCCGCTTGTATGCAATAAATTACACAGAAGTGACAGTAAAACAAAAAAAAAAAAAAATCTGGATTTCATACCTCATCATTACTGAAACAGCTCTAGTTAAGGTCACTAATGACTAGGGCCAGACAGAATCTGTGGACATTTTTGTCATTTCTGCTAAGAATTTTGTAAAAAAGCTGCGTATTTATGTGGAATCATTTAGCAGTATCATAACTAAAAACTTAACGTATGAAATAAAAAACAATACCGTTTTAAGTTTCACAATGCAAATCCAATTCGATCCACTTAGTTGGTAAACAAAGCAAGTCTCTCATATAATATATATCTATTAAAATACAGGAAATATTACTTTGCAAACTGGATTGTAAATGAATCATATGAACATTTTAATATTACTATTAATATCACAATAATTGTCACAGTGTAGAACTGAGAAAAGACACCGTGACTGTGACATATACATATTAATTCAATTCACCTTTATTTGTATAGCGCTTATACAATGTAGATTGTGTCAAAGCAGCTTCACATAAAAGCTCACAGTAAATAGGAACAGTGTAGTTCAGTTTGTAGTGTTTAAGTTCAGTTCAGTTTAGCTCAGTTCAGTGTGGTTTAATAATCACTACTGAGAGTCCAATCACTGAAGAGCAAATCCAACGATGCGCAGCTCTACAGATCCCGAACCATGCAAGCCAGTGGCGACAGCGGAGAGGGAAAAAAACTTCACTAAATGGCGAAAGTGTCGAAAAAAAACCTTGAGAGAAACCAGACTCAGTTGGGCACGATCATTTTAATTTCTTACATATTACACTCATACATAAAATGCATACACTTCTAAACATGGTCCGATTGCCACTCTGGGTGGGTAGTTGTAGGATTAGGTTGCATTGTGTGAGAGATCATATTATTGGCAGATTTTATTCAGATCTTTTTTCTTGATTTAGCTGAAAAAGCATGTAAATACTTTGTAAATATTGTATAGTTTATTTTTCTTTAATGTTATTTTGTCACTTTCACCTTTTTTCTTCACTTTGTGCCATATAAAATCACTCATTACTTTCACCAGCGGCTTCTGTGAGACTTTTTGCGTCCCATCCGGCCGGTCAATCGTAACAATAATACTAGTGAAATTACTTTAAAAGCTGGATAAATATTAATTTACACAAGTAAATGCATAGACTCAATGATGGACTAAAAGACCCAATCCCAATTCTACCCCTTAGCCCTTCCCCTTACCCCTACCCCTCGTTTTGCGCATTCACGTTAAAGGGTACGGGAGTCCCAATGCTCTTTAGCTTGAAGGCGTAGGGCTAAGGGGTAGGGGTATACACCTCTTCGAATGAAGATTTTTCAGGACCACACTTGAAACCAAGGGGTAAAAAATTTTCCCAGAATACACCATCCACAACGGCAGAATCACTGCACCCGTAAGTAAGGATATCCACAATGTTTTTGTCATTATTATGAATATTTACAACAAACAAGCATATGTTTTAATATATTCATAACCACATTCGTGTTTTACCATCATGCTTTAAAAAAAATAAAATGCTAAAATAACAACAGCAAAATTTCGCGATCTATAATCCATAATAATAACTCCTGTACAGCAGTCCCACAACATTCTGACACTTGATGACACTCAAATACCCTGTCAGTAATGTCTAATGGCTGTGAATGAGCTTTTTACAGTGTCTGCTATAATGTTAATGTTTTTTTCGTGTGTTTATATAGATGAATATTGTCACAGTGTAAATACACAGTATAGTTACGATCTTATTGCCACATTAGATCGTTATGATAACATAATGTATGCCTTCAATGATTTCCTGAAGATAAAACCCAAAAAATAAAGCAACTGGAATAACTACAGCAGTCGCAGATCGTCTGATCTCATATGAAGCAAGAGATCGTGATGACATATGATGATGTGTGCAGGTGCTGTAGTGCTGTCCCAATTTTGTAGGGGTAAATTTTAAAGCCCTTCCCCTTTACCCTCGGTTGTAAGGGCCAAGGGGTAGGGGTAGGGGTACAAAAATAGAATTGGGATTGGGCCTAAAAATCTGCGGATTTCTGCGCACACTGATTTCGTGTGGGCCTACTAATAACCTGTTGAAAACTTTTGATTCTGGCTGTCTATACTGCCATTTCTCAATTTTAACAAAACACTGTCAATCACATTATTTATATCAACAGATTAGAGATTACAGGTTTTGCATTAAAATGGTTTAAGTCTCACCTTCCTGCAGGTGAACAGTTTGTTGTGATGGGTGGTGATGCAGGTCTGAGGTCGGTGCTTCACTCTGATGTACCCCAGGGATTAGTGTTGGGCCCTTTATTTCTTTATATTTTCCTTCTTGGTCAGTTTTGCACTTGGTCTTAACTTTCATATCTATACAAATGACACTCAGATCTATATACATTCAAAACCATCATTATGACTGGCAATATGACTCCCAATGTCTTACTGAGATTGAAAAAATAAATGTTTGACGAATTCTTTGTCTAAACAGTTACAGATTGTCTCAGATTTAACGTATCAAAGCAGAGTCCACAACCTTATCCCAACCTCAAACTAAACTGATATATTTGAAGTGATATTTGATGCCAACCTATTTGATCCTTATGTTCACTACACAATCAAGACATGTTTACAGTATCTCAGAAACATTGCCAAACCTCATCCCATGCTGCCTTTTGCTGTGGCTGGAACGTTAAACCAACACCTTTTTCTCACAAATTGACTATTTCAATGCTTTGTTGGCCGGAGCTTTAAAAGCTACACTAAGTAGGTGCAAAAACAGTTATTAGAATTCTTAGTAGTACAGTGCAAGAGAGCTCAGAACACCTATTTTGGGGGAAAAAAAAAATGCACTGGCTTCTTGTTCGTTTCTGAATTCATTTTTAAATTCTCCCTTGCTTCTGTGTGGAGTTTGCATGTTCTTCCTGTGTTCGTGTGGGTTTCCTCTAGGTGCTCTGATTTCCCCCACAAGCACATGCACTAAAGGTGAATTGGGAAAGCTAAATTGTCCATAGTGTGTGTGTGTGTGTGTGTGTGTGTGTGTGTGTGTGTGTGTGTGTGTGTGTGTGTGTGTGTGTGTGTGCGTGTGTGTGTGTGTGTGTGTGTGTGTGTGTGTGTTTGTGAATGAGAGTGTGTGGATGTTTCCCAGTGATGGGTTGCAGCTGGAAGTGCATCCGCTGCGTAAAACATATGCAGGATAAGTTGGTGGTTCATTCTGCTGTGGCGACCCCTGTTTAATAAAGGTACTAAGCCAAAAAAAAAAAAAAAAAACTGAAAGAATTAATGAATTCTCTTGCTAACTTATAAAGCCTCGAATGGTCTGGCACCACAATATCTCTAAATTTTTAATCCTTTACACATCCTGCATGTGCTTTACACCTGTATAATGCTGATGTTTTAAGTCAATGACTATTAAGTCAATGCATCTAAAATCTATGGGTGAACTCTTATCGGGACCTAAATTATGGAATTCGTCTGATATTTAGAAGGCAGAATGTTGCAGAGTTTTTTTCAAACTGATTTTTAAAATTACTGTTAACCATAGATATATTTATTTATTGAAACCGACAAGATTCTCCCCAGCTTTTCTCTTTGGTGGTGAGAATACACCAAAAATAATCGATTCACGAGAGAATAGTGATGCATTTTGAAAATTTCGAAATCGATGCAGGATGGATTTCTCGAACGACTTTTTGCCACTGTTCTACTTGTTTTATTGCCCAGTGTTGATTTTGGGATCCCTTTAATGAACTTTTTTTTAATGCAATTTTTCAGGCTATATAAGATCTTGTAGTATATAAGTCCCTGAGCTCCCAATCTTCCTGACACCATTCTTTTAACAATTTATAAAAGATTAATCATTGTCATTGACATTTGAGATTTCAGTATGGACATTAGTATGGGCAATATGCACACTCTCAGAAATAAAGGTACAGAGGCTGTCACTGGGGCAGTACCTTTTCAAAAGGTACATACAGTATTTGTATCTGAACGGTCCATAATGGTACCTCAAAGGCACTTTTTAATTACATTTGGGTACTAATATACAGCTTTTAGGTACCACTGTGGGCTATTTGGGTACAAATATGTATCTTTTAAAAAGGTTCTGCCCCAGCGACAGCTCCTGTACCTTTATTTCTGAGAGTGTATTAGTTTAGGATTTTCCTGCATTATTACAGCACAACGAGAGTGTATATTAGTACCGTCTGATGTTTGTGTTTAGATTGTTTATACCATTTGGTGACACGTGACACATGCTTAAATGTATAGTTCACCTATAACAAAAAATTATGTCATCATTTACTCATCATTCACCTTTCACAAACCTGTTTGAGTTTCTTTTTTCTCCTGAACATAGAAAATGTTGAAAATCTCTAAATATTGCATTGCATAGGATTTGTTGTTTATTATATGGAAGTCAAGGGTTTGAGGTTTTCCTTTTTTTTTCAAAATATCTTCTTTTAGTTTCCGCAGGGAAAAAAAAAGCTATTTTTGAGTGAACCATCCCTATAACAAATCCAAATCATTTTGAGAATTGCACTTATTTTTAGTAACCTTTTTTTTGGCATTGTGTGTAAAACTCTTACATGAAATATGCATTCAGTTCAGAATTTTTAATTGTCTGTGTTTATCAGCATTTACAACAACTTACAGTACAATGAGTTTATAAACTAAGGGGAATTAACTGCTTTTATTCAAAAAATATTCAATGACAAGTATTAAACATTGAAATGTATTCATTCACGACTGTTTCTGCTGAACGAGTCTATTATATTCTGTTGAAGCACAACTAATCTTTTAACTTTTTTTTCTCTGTGTTAGAAGAGACTGCGTTTGAGGCAGGAGTCAGAGTCCAGATCCACAGCCAAGCTGAGCCTCCTTTCGTCCATGAGCTGGGTTTTGGAGTCGCCCCAGGCTTTCAGACATTTGTGGCTACACAAGAACAAAGAGTGAGTGAACTTTAACTTCACCTCTGAATTTCTTCTGAGACTTTATCTCTCATACTATTTATTTTCTTCCTAAATATATTAGGCTTTATTTACACCTGGCATTAACATCCATTTGGAGTAATCTGATCACAAGAGTTTAGTGCTAAATGTTTAAAACACATTTTGTGCTAAAAATTAACCTTTTTAGCTCAGCTTATCAGCTATTTGATTTCTGAATTTCTGAATATAGTATATGGATGAACCAACATTAACGTTTTTTAACATGCATTTAGTGCCATTAACCTTTTTATTTATTTATTTTTATTATTATTTTTTGTCGCCACAGCAATATCTTTTCATAAGTGCTGGGTTAATAAATGCTAAAGCATACTGATGCATCCCACGCAACAGCACAGAACTGCTGACTCACTCAGACCCTGTCAAAGCAGGATCACCAAGGTTAATAGTGCCTTTTAATCCACATCCATGTGTTCATGCTCCTCATTGCTCCTAGTTTCTATTCTGTTTCATGTGCACAGTTTATACTTTGTCAACCCCTCAGTGTGCTCAGTCTCGAGTGTTCATTGTGTTTGTGTATGTGTGTGAGAGAGAGACTGTAGGTGAGATCCTGTGCAATTATTATTCATTTTAAAGACTGTTCATTTTTAGCTATTCTATTGGTATGTAGCTCTCCACTTTGTTTTAGTTTGTCTGATGCTGTGAGGCTTTAATATCTCCAGTCGTGACCTTGCTGGCTGTTTGACTGCCGTTTGTTTGCAATCTGTCTCACTGAATCAGTCTCACCACAGTGAGCACAAATCAAGCCTAGCATTCTAGTTTTGTTGAAACTAATATGAAAACAAATATGATTTCCATCTTTAATAATTGTCAGTTTAAAGTTGGTATGAAACAGAAGTACAATTTGTTTCCCCATGTCTATTGTACTGTAAAGCAGAGAAGAACAGATTCTTGGACAAGAAATATAAGACTTTTGGATTATTGTTGATTATTGTTGCTGTGATGTATATACAAAGATACAGTGGGGCAATAAGTAATCAACACGCTATCATTTTTCTCAGAAAACATATTTCTAAAGGTGCTGTTGACTTGAAATGTTCACCAGATGTTGGTAACAATCAAAGAAACCCATATAAGCAAAGAAAACAAAATACGAATTAGTTATTAATTAGACACAGGAAAAAAACACATGAAGAAAGAGAGGTATACAAAGGCTGTAAAAACCCAGACAGCAGCTGAAATCTCCCAGTAGTTATTCAGCAACCCTCTGCCCTTCCTCAATGTAAATTAATATTGCAACCCAGGCTCATTCTGAAAACGTTGTCCCGAGGACGTTTCTGGAGACCGTGAAATACGTCCCGGGAGGTTCGTACTTTTGCAGTTTTTGGTTTTCGCGAATCAGCAAGAGGCTGTGTGCGCCTTTTTGGCTTCTTAGACGTCTTCCGCGAGTGCCGTTCGCGCTCGCGCTTTTCTCGCATGAACCCACCAGAGGCCGCTGTCGAATGAACGTCTGTCTGTTCGACTGGCTGAATGATTGACTGGGCGGTGCGGCCAACCCAACCGATTTTACCGATCGACCCGCCCGCCCTAAACCCAACCAACGATTTACAAAAGGCATCCGGAAAAAGAAAAGCCCTCATCTGTTTTTTTTTACCACGTTTTCGGATTTTACCACATTCTTACATTGTTATGAACCTCTTTGCTTTATTTCTTGGATTCTGTTACCTGATTTCTGGAACCGCTCTTCCCCGGACTCAAACCCAGTCATCGTGGTCAGCTCCTCTCTGCATCTCAAGTCCGCTGACGCACAGGACGAGCTAACTGGACAAACTGGTTGTGGCGGGAAAGCCCTCCACACGAAGGTAAGCGGTCAGCCGGCGAGCGCTAAAAGGAACGGCGTCATACCGCCCCGCAGCATTCGCTTAAAAAACGAAATACGTACCTCTGGCTACATAATTCACGGTCTTCAGAAACATCCTCGGGACTACGTTTTCAGAATGAG
Source organism: Danio aesculapii (assembly GCF_903798145.1). Taxonomy (NCBI): domain Eukaryota; kingdom Metazoa; phylum Chordata; class Actinopteri; order Cypriniformes; family Danionidae; genus Danio; species Danio aesculapii. The sequence goes on along the minus strand of NC_079437.1, from coordinate 42,331,422 downwards.
CCTGGGTTGCAACCCAATATTAGCTACTTCAGTCCAACATCTACATTAGCAAGATGATGAGGATGAAACCAGTGTGGACATTTCAGCAAGACAATGATCCAAAACACAGCCAAGGAAACTTTCAAAAGCTTTCAGAGAAAGAAAATCAAGCTGTAGAATGGCCCAGCCAGTCACCTGACTTGAATCTAATAGAAAATACAAAATAATGATCAGATTTGACAGACGAGATCTACAGAACCATCAGGATTTTAACACTCTGTTGCAGTCTGTGAAAAAAAAAAAATCACGCCTGAGCACTGCATCTGATGTCATTCTTCACATCTGCCATCAGTCAGTCATCTTTAAGCTGCCATCACAAAAAAAGCCTTTTATATAAAGTATTAAATATGTTTCAGTAGTTCAATACATTATCCTTGTGTCATTCCATTGTTATTACAGAACAGTTTGTGCAGATTTTTTTGTTATATTTTTATCTTTGTATTGTTTGTGTTTTTACCAAAATCTGGTTCATTTCCAAATCAACAGCTCCTTTACAATATTTTTTTTTCCAGAAAAATAGACATGACGTGTTCAATACTCAGTTGCAGTTGTGTCTGCAACACAACCATAATTTAATTGTCAAAATTGTGTTGATTATACTGTGGCTCTATGTTAATATATGACACTGTGGCTTATGATGTGGCTTACCGATGCCACTGTTTCTTACAAATGTAGTATCTGTACTAAAGGAACACAAAGAACAGTGATGCGCACATTAGCTAGCAGTGTAAAAAATCTTTTAATTAACTTTCGCCTGTAGCTTGTATGAGTGTTGAATTATGTTTGAATTATCAAACCTTGATCTCTGCTCCAACCTTCACCAAAGTTTAACAAAGTCACTTTTTCTTGACATTTTCAGTAGTTTATGGAAATAAATATAGGATGGGTTGTTCATGTAAATTATGTTACAAAAACAAGGTAATTCGTTTTCAGTACTTTTTCCTGTTATTTAATGTGTTTATTTTAATATACAGTTGAAGTCAGAATTATTAGCCCCCCTGAATTGTTAGCCCCCCTTTTTTATTTAATTTAATTTTTTTTCCCAATTTCTGTTTAACGCAGAGAAGAAAGTTTCAATACATTTCTAAACGTAATAGTTTAAATACCTCATTTCTAATAACTGATTTATTTTATCTTTACTACGATGAAGCCATTAAAAAGGCATAATTAGGTTCATTAGGTTAACTAGGCAAGTTAGGGTAATTAAGCAAGTTATTGTATAATGATGGTTTGTTCTGTAGACTATCCAAATATAAATATAGCTTAAAGGGGCTAATAATTTTGACCTTAAAATGTATTTATAAAAATTAAAAACTGCTTTTATCCTAGCCAAAATAAAACAAATAAGACATTTAAAATGTCCTGACTCTGTTAAACATCATTTGAGAAATATATAAAAAAGAGAAAACAATAATTCTAACTTCATATAATAATTAATAATTAATAATAATAATTCTGACTTCAATTGTGACACCAGTCTAATGTTGCATATGTATATTTTTGCAATAGCCAAAAATGCATTGTATGGATTTATATATGGATTTATAGATTTTTCTTTTATGCCAAAAACCTTTAGAAAACTAGGTTAAGATCATGTAGCATGATACTTTTACTTATTTTAATATATCAAAACCTAAAAGGTTTGATTTGTTGTTGTTGTTGTTGTTGTTGTTGTTGTTGTTGTTGTTGTTGTTGTTGTTGTTGTTGTTTATTTAAAAATCATTGTAAAATTGTCCTATTCTGACAAAGTATATATCATTGGAAAGCTTGTTTTTTTCAGCTTTCGAGTGATGTATAAATTCTTATGTTAAATTTATGACAAATTTTTTGGTCCAGGGTCACATATAATTTATCCTACTAAAAAAATGTCAGTAATGCTGTGTTCAATTGTTTTTATATCGAAAGTTGCAAGAGCAGAGATCAACATCATTCATTTTGAAAATACCTGATTAAATTTTTTTTTTTTTACGATTTACTGAATATACTAAATGTATTTTTTCAGTATATAAAGACATACATAATGGGAACATTGAAATGTTCTGCATAGTATAAATGGCTGCAAGGTTGCATAATAGCAATTCCTATAAAACTATGAAAGTCACTAGAGCATGCCATGGCAGTACCGTTTTCTTTGCCTCTTTTCTTTACTTTTGTTGTGCTTATGGATGATTGCTGGTTTTAATTGTGTTAATTGTTATGTTTAGGTGGTTGTTAAACTGAAATACAGACTAATGATAGTGTGCACGTAACCTCAGCCCTCCATAGTTGTGGTGTGTAATTATGTTTATGGACGTTTAGACTGTTTGCAAAGCATTGGGTGGTATGCTTTTAAGCTATATTGAGAGCACCTGTAGTCGTAGAAACAAAATAATATATTGAGGTCACTGGCACAAATCAATTTTGATTATATTCATAATATACAACCTTGTTGTTTTTTGTTGATGCTATTGGTGTTAGATTTACTATCTAGTCATGGAAAGTCCATTATATGCTTCAAGCAGTTGTGGATGATGCATATGCAGCTGTGGTGTTTCTGTCAGAGCATTTGCAACCTTTGCCCTCCCTGCTGTTATCTGAGAGTGTAAGGGTGGTGTTCAGTTATCTGCTGTAGTGTACAGGTTAGGGAGGGTATCAACATCTCTCCTCTGGCTGGCTTTATCAAAGTCTTCTGCTCTCTTACCTTGGGTTATCTGCTCTCTCGCTTTATATCTGACTCTCTTTTTTTTTCACAGGTATTATTGTTATAGTCAAACAACATATTTATATCTTTAGAATAGCACTTCAACTTGATGATTCACTTTAAATGTTCCACTAAGCTGTAAGTAACTATATATCAATTATAAATCATAGTATTAGTAGATTGGGAGCTTAATATATGAAAATCTTTATTTTTTTTCAGTAATGCACCCGACTGACGTACTACTAATCCCGACCATAAATTTAACGACCTCAATCCTAACACTAAACCTAACTCTAACCTGACAGTTTACTACAGTGTACTGTAGATAGTTTACTACAGTGTACTGTAGATACTATAATAATCAGAGGTGGGTAGAGTGTCCAAAATCTATACTCAAATAAAAGTACAAGTACTTGTGGTAATTCTTACTCAAGTAAAAGTAACAATCTTAAAAGTTACTGGAGTAAAAGGAAAAAAAAAATCCTGATGAAAAAAGTACTCAAGTAAATAGTTACTAGTTACTTTTCATATTTTCATACTTATATATATATATATATATATATATATATATATATATATATATATATATATATATATATATATATATATATATATATATATATATATATACGGTTGAAGTCAGAATTATTAGTCCCCTTGTTTATATTTTTTCCCCAATTTCTGTTTAACGAAGAGAAGATTTTTTCAACACATTTCAATTCCAATAACTGATTTATTTTATCTTTGCCATGATGACAGCACATAATATATGACTAGATATTTTTCAAGACACTTCTGTACAGTTTAAAGTGACATTTAAAGGCTTAACTATGTTAAATAGGTCAACTAGGCAGGTTAGGGTAATTAGGCAAGTTATCGTAAAGCGATGGTTAATAATTTTGTCCTTAAAATGGTGTTTAAAAAATAAAAACTGCTTTTAATTTTTGCCAAAATAAAACTAATAAGACTTTATCCAGAAGAAAAAATATTATCAGACATACTGTGAAAATTTCTTTGCTCTGTTAAACATAATTTGGGAAATATTTAAAAAAAGAAAAAAAAATCAAAGGGGGCTAATAATTCTGACTTCAACTGTATATAAACGCTGCACAGAAATGTTGACTGGTCCAGTAATGACTTTTACCAATTACGTTCTTGCTGTGAGGCAACAGCGCTAATCACTGGGATGCCGTGTTGGCCAATATATGAAAAGGAGGGAGGATTCTTCAAAACGAAGATACTGAGGTGAGAAACTGGGTATTTATAGTGAGTTAGGAATTGTCTGATTGGTGAATCATGTGTTAGCTAATGTGGGACCAGCCGTGGGCAATCATAAGCATGTGATCCTCTTAAAATTTGTTTAGAAATAAACTTCACTTATGGAGTTCAGTTCCATGTTTGTTTATTTAGTTTTAGAATAATGTTGAAAAGCTGGAGAAGCATGTTTATCTTTTATTTAAAAACTTTTGTTTTATGCAATATTCATACCTTAAAATAATTTTTATGGATTCTGGACACACACTATTATGATTGGCTGACATATTTGTAAAGGGAAAGGCATTAGTAGCCCTGCCCTAATGTTTTTGAAAGCTCCAGGTGGTTAATAATTGTTGTGCGGATTTGTGATTTACAAAGACCATGGTACCTAAATGGCCAAGATACCCCAGTCCAGACATTCACTAAAAATCTAGACACGATATATGCACTGCACGCACGTGCAAACACAGGTGCTTGTCTGAAATAACAATGCAAAAACTAAGTAGCAGACTAGAAATGTGATGGGTTTATAAATCTGTAACTCCAGATAGCATATGCTGCATAAAAATAGGTGATTATTGCACAGCTCTCTGAAAGACATTCTAATTGAGCAGGAAGTTTAATGTCTCTGATAATCTCCCACACTGTATTCATATACTCCTAAACTTCTTTCTGTACCATCTTCTTACTTGTTAAAATAATTTGAAGCCAAATCTGTTTTTATGTCCATTTCATGCAGAACAGCAAACATAATCCTTGACCTATTGTTACTGGTTCAAAAACAATTCACGCTGACATGTGCCAAACAAATGTGTAATGTTGCTCCGATACAATCAGGCACTTCATTAAGAAAAAGTCTGAGCTAGGTGTCAGTGGGTGCGCAAAGAATGCAGCGATGTGAAAGTAGGCGCTGACGTGATAGTGTGGAGGCTGTATTATGTTGATGTATTCATCCATGCAAGGTTACAAAGTTCAGAACAAACCAGGGCCTCGTTTCAATAAATAATATAGTTTGCAGCATAGGTTTTTTGTTGCACTGTAAACTTTAGATTAGACAGCGTGAATTTAGCGTGGATACAAAGTGATGCTGTGAGGGCAGAATTACAAAGACTTTACAATAACAGTTCTAGATTAAATAGCTCAAAGTTTTAAAACAGTTTTAAGGAGTTTTGCACTGAAAGTAGACAAAAACTGAAGTGTTGCTAATTAACAGCATGACATTGAATGCACTGTGCCATTCTCCCTGACTAATTGGTTTACTATACTGACCAAGGTTTATAAACATTAATCTTTATATGTTAAACATTATATTAATATTCTATGATAATCTAAATTAATTTAGTTAGTTCTTAATATTTCAATTGCATGTATAGCTTTGTTGTGCTTGTATGCTTGTGCGTGTGTGTGTGCATGTGTATGTGCGAGTGTGTGTTTACATTGAGATAGAATTTATTTGATCAGAAATGGAGTAAAAATACGTGTGATTTTTAAATAAACTGATAAGAACAGGGATGGCATGGTGGCTCAGTGGTTAGCACTGTCACCTCACAGCAAGAAGGTTGCTGGTTCGAGTCTCGGCTGTGCCAGTTGGCATTTCTGTGTGGAGTTTGCATGTTCTCCCCGTGTTCATGTGGGTTTCCTTCAGGTGCTCTGGTTTCCCCCACAGTCCAAAGACATGTGGTATAGGTGAATTGGGTAAACTAAAAATTGGCCGTAGAATATGAGTGTGTGTGTATGGATGTCTCCCAGTACTGGGTTGTGGCTGGAAGGGCATCCTCTGCTTCAAAATTTGCCGGAATGGTTGCCGGTTTATTCCGCTGTGGCAACCCCTGATAAATAAAACTAAACTGAAGGAAAGTTACTATACTGAAAGATAAGAACAGAAAACATTATAAAACTATGACGTGATCAATAAATGTGTATATTATGTGTGTATTATTAGTAATGTTGAAAAATTTTTATGGGCTTATTAATAAAAACAAGTAGAGAAAAAATTTTTTAAAATAGCCTTTACTATCACTTTTGAACATTTTACTGCATCCTTGTTGGAATGAATGAATGAATGTTTATTTCTTAAAAAAACAGTAATTAATCGCTGACCCCAAATCTTGAGCAGTTGTGTACCAACCATTTAACATTAATGCGCTATATGCACAGCTAGTATTTTTCAGCCAATGATACATTTCCAGTAAAAGCTTAAATGTGACTACTTTCAGTTCATAAGGTTCCTTTTCCAGCATCATTCTAATGTGGTTAAAATATATTCAGTTAAATAGACTTAAGCATTCATTTAGTTGATCAAGCGTATAATGAGGTAAAAGACGGTTGTAACCACTTGCACCGTCAGGATCAGCAGACGAGCACAGAAACTCTATTGAAAATACTGGGGTAAAATAAACTGTCATATTTTAAAGACATGGTGGGGAAAAGTGGAATGTAATTCAGTGCTTCAGGTCTTGTCAGGTCTGAGACCCACTTTATATGGTATATCTATCAGGCAGTGAAGACCACTGATTTTTAAAGAAATCAGATCTTACATTTTAGTGACAATTTTACAATGGAAAGACAGTTTACTGAAAGCGCTAAGGCCGGCTGGCTGAAATTAAAAATCAATGTGCATATACCCCATTGCCTGTATTCAAGATTTTCCTTCTTCTTTTTGTTGTTGTTTGTTTGTTGTTTAATGCATTGCAATATTGTTTTGTCCATGTATTCTTTGAGAAAACAGCAAGATATTTGGGAGCAGTCTTAAGACTGAAGTGTGATTAGTCTGCCAGAAAGATCAATGGAAATATCTAAGTAACCCCCCTGTTGAGAAAACTGTTCAAGCTGACAAAATCAGGACTTTTCCCCCTTAATCCCTTTGTTATAATCTTAGTTTTGACAGCTTTCTCCACCTTGTGTGTCAGGAAATCTATTCATATATTGTGTTGTTGTTTCTTCAGGCCTGTGAATTTTTTTTTCTGCTAGAATGTGGCAGTAAAACATCTTCAGATCTATCTTTGCATATTCAGTTTCTTACCAACATGTGTTTTTTTAGATTGGGGAACATTGATTGAATTCAGGACGTATATTGTTTATTTTGTGGTAATAACAGTGTGACTGATTGATATTTAGGGAACTGCATCTCCATCACAGTCGGAACCCACTGAGCTCACAGCCTGTGCTCACATTCACTCGGTATCGTCTCTCTTCACTGAATCTGTCAGATGTGCTGTAAAAGTCGACCATAAAATGAATTAATCCTTTAAATTCAAGCTTTATTAATCTCTTCGCTTTTCATTAGCAATGGTCATTTGGATCTGTGTTTGTTTTTGAATGTTTTAATCATTCCCGTCAAGAGCGTACGAACGGGTGGCATTAATTATGCAAATTTACATTAACAGAATAAGCTGTGGGATTAATATTTAAACCAAGAATCATACAAAAAGCCAAATTTCCTGTGGATTGCGAAAATGTTCTCGATTTGTTTTTTAAATATGCTCTGTCCAGGAGGTTGTATCTCCAGCTCATTATCATTAACCCTGATGTCCTAGCCAGGGGCCGTAATGACTCTCTGACGCAATGTTGCAAGAAACCCATTACGAAAGACCCAGCGAGAAGGAGAAACAGAGCAAGCAAGGTGAATGCGGCTCGTTTCTGAGATCATGCAATATGAATGCGACTAGTAGGGTGAGTGGTGATGGCTTTTCATTTGATTGAAGAGTCTTGAGTTCATAGATTGAGTCTGAATGACATTTTACCCAGAAATGCCTTTTCATTCCTCTTATGTGCTTCATCTCAGTTGGGAGCTCTGTAAATTTAGCACTGGTTAATTAACTTTACTTTAGGCTTATAGGACCCGCAAAACATCCGGCCTGGGATATTTTTCCATTCCCTTCTGTCTATCTCATCCCTCGCTCCTCCATTAGAGAGCGTCTCTAGTGATCCCTCTGGCAGCGTAACCCCCCCAACACACTGACACTAAATACACTAAATTAGGTCTTCAAACTAGTTTTGAACAAACAAACTGCTTTGAACAACGTTCGATTTCATAACTTTTGCCAAAGTCATGGCCTATGAATACTATTGTTTTGCAGATGGTAAAGTTTCAGGAGTGACAACCTTATTTAAAGTGCACATCAACTGGAATATTAAGTAGGGTATTTCTTTTTGCAAAGTAATGGAAAGAGGGGCATTAAGGGTTTAGGAATGTTGTGGCTGCAGCCATCAAACTGACATCTACTTAGAAGGACTGACTTTGATTAAAGATTTATTTATTTTCAGCAGATTAACTTGTTCAAATTATTTTTTTCACTAAAGAATAGCAATGTGCACTAGCAAGATAAACATTGTACATTTTGATTTCACACAGACTTTAAAAACAGGAGTAAATTCCCTAATTGAATCCCCTTCACTTTGTGTACTGTGAGTGTGTACTGAATGCAGCTCCTGAAATAGCAATGAGTGACAAAGTGTTAATCCTATAGCAACATTCTGGGGTCTTGAGCATTTGGTGTCCACTTTTGACCAGAAATATTACAGTGACACAAAGACTTGTTATGACTGGTGATTTTAACTAAACCACTGTCAAAAGAAGCATCCTGTTTTATGTTTAGAAGTCATTTCAGAACATGCTTTTGAGAACACTAGTATTAACACTAGTATTTGTACATTTTGTCATTTTTTTTACTTAAAAAAAAAACCTTGTCATCAGTGCCAAAAGTTTAGTGGTTAGTGCATCAACACATGGCACTATGATGTTTACAGCAGGGCTTAATTTGAGCCGGATCTTGTTCCGGAAAATGTCTGATATTCATGTTTTGCGTTCCCGTATTTATTTTAATAGATCCGGTAAGAGAAAGAGAGAGAGAGAGAGAGAGAGAGAGAGAGAGAGAGAGAGAGAGAGAGAGAGAGAGAGAGAGAGAGAGAGAGAGAGAGAATGCAAGCGAAAGCATGACGGTATCACCATGCGCAAGTTAAAGCAAAACTATAGGGGAATTGCCAACCTACATCAGACATGACGTCACACGTGTTCAACCGGGTACACCGGTTGCAAAAAAAGACCGGTTGCAATAGCAAACATGTAATGTTGTGCGGTAGGATGCCAAATTCGAAAACTTAAATTTTACTGTACACCACACTGCTTTTGATGCCAAACGCCTTCATAGGAGCTGAATGGAGTGAGGACCTAATTAAAAATGCTCAACTCTGCAGTTCTCATTTTATATCAGGTAAGTTCGCGCTATGCTGAATCATACACATTACTCGTTTTTGTTTTTTAGGAAAAAAAGTTAAATATGGTGAATTAAACTGTGGACACTTAATGCTTAGAATGAAATGTAAAAATGTAAGTTCACATACCCTGCCGTACAGGTACAGTTCGCTGTCAGAATGCAGTTGTTTTGCTTGCTGATGATTACCCATGCCTTTTACAGTACCGTCTTCTTTCTTTGTCTTTGGCTAGGCAGAACCTCGGTTTTTGGAACTACAAAGTTTTAAATCATGGAACATTATTTCTTGCACCTGACCACACAGAACAAAATTGTTGGCATCCAAAAACTTGTAGGCCTTTAACTTCTCTCTTGTAAAATCACTTGGAGTTTCAATCAGATAGTTGTATATTTGGGGCTGGATGCTTGGCCATTTTGTCTTATCCAATATCCATTGGGAGTGTGCTATCGTAAATGGACCTGTCAGAGGAATGCTGCCTACTAAAACGTTAATTTTGCAGAATAACTGTGCTTATCACTGGGTGACAAGCTGTTATAATACGCTGAAAGCATTATGTAAATAATATTTATAATATGTAATCAACATAACTTATCTCTAATACAACAACAAACTCTGTACCACATTGGATGTCATTCCCTTGCTGTAAATGCTAGCACTCCCGTTTTTTTCTGCAACCTCGCTGCGTACACATCCTGAATGTTTACAAACCGTTAATGTGTCTATTGCCCTGCAACATTATTTTCAGCCAATCAGCTTTCTTATGTTTACAATCACTCCCATTGTTTCACGCACAGTTTCACGCAAAGATGCAGTCACACATATTTAAATTCTTTAAAACCACGAGTTAATCTGATAATGAGCCTGATCAAAAGAGATATCGAGAAGATGAAACTGCGCGAATAGATCAGGATAGCCGAAGACAGATGCAAAACAATCTCAAGTCAGCCAGAAAACCTGACAGAAGAGGTAACTAGGCTCTTCTTGAAGATTAGACTTGAGTCATTTCATTTTTTAGTTTTTCAATTGGCACATAATAGTGACGTGAACGGAATAGTATTGTTCATAAGAATTATGTGTGTAGCTACATGTTTTTAATATCCATGACTAACCTATAACGTTATATATGGCATGAAATAATAAAAGTTGTGATGCTCTTTTTTTGCGCTATCACCATTTAATGACGTTATGTTCCGTGAAAACTAAAATTGTTTGGTGGACGTCGGCCATGGTAACTTTTATTTACTGGTTTTGTTCCGGGAATTATTCATTTACAAATTAAGCACTGGTTCACAGCGGCCTGAGTTCCCAGCTTGAAGTCTTTTGCTGATCCTTCTACTTTATCTCCACTCCATACGTTTCTGTCTGTAATTTCCACTTCCTTATACCATTAAAGGTAAAAACTTTCAAAGGTAAAAAATAATATAAAAACCTTCGCAAAAAGTCTTTCTATTGTACACTGACATTTCCTAAATGTGTGTATATTTCATTGTTAAATTATAAAAATTACAACAACAAAAAAGAGTTCAGTATTTCTGCCTTGAATGGCAATAACGCGGTCAATTTGATTATGTTAATTTATTTTTTCCCTTCTATATGCTATATTTTTTCCTATGCCTCTGTTCCCTGGCAACTTACTGCTAACAAAACATAACTTTACTTCAGGCATGTCTTCTAAATATTCAAAAATTTTGACGGTGGTGAAAAATCCTGCAGGGTGAGTGTAACCTAATTTGATTTAGTATATACATATTTTTTAAAACCAGTTTATGCTTTGTTAACAAAGTTTAAACTAGTTTTGGGGTGTTGTTTATCATTTAATATCCATTTGAATAGTTCAGATGCGATTAAAAAAAATGCCATCTAGAATTTTCTTATACAATGAGCATTTTTCTACGCCTCTTATGATTATGTTCAGTTATTAAAAGTGATCAAAATAACCTATTCTTTGCCAGTGTAATTACTGAATGAAGACATAGGAGCCTAAGAAAAATGCTAGTTTTAGAAGAACATTTTTTTCTTTTTGCATCTGAACTCTTTATTTTATGGCTGTGAAGTGGTCCCTTCCATCTATAATATTCATGTATCCTAGCAAAAAAAAATCCACAATTGATAATCTTTTGGTTTTGTATTGAATGCTGTCTCTCCAGCCCCAATATGTTTCAAATGTTTCTTTTGCGAAAAAACAAATACCTAAATGAGAATTCTCTTATCAAATATCATGCTGTGTTCGGTCCCCATATACTCTTATTAAGATAAGAAACAAAGTATGGCGGTGAGTTTAGAAAGTAAGGTTTAGCTGCTGTGGCTAATACTACCTGATTTTTGAGAAGATATAAATCTATCCAATAATTTATTTATACATGAAAAAAAATCTTTATTTTTAAAAAACTGAAAGAAATTGGAAAAACATGTACTAGCAAAAAGTAGGTTAGTCCTTGGATAACTCTGTAAGATGAATTTGAAATAGACTGCATTTGTCAAAAAGTCATAACGCATCTCAAAAATAGCAGGATTCTAATAAGAATGTCTCTGTCTGTCTCTTAAGGATCCATTTCTATAGAAAATGTCTTGTAGGACAGTATATACCATGTATGACCAGGATTTGATTAGTCTAGTCTATATGACAATTCAATGTGACATTAAATTGATACACAGTATATTCATTCATTCATTCATTCATTTTCTTTTTGGCTCAGTCCCTTTATTAATCTGGGGTCGCCACAGCGGTATGAACCGCCAACTTATCCAGCGTATGTTTTAAGCAGCGGATGCCCTTCCAGCCGTGACCCATTACTGGGAAACCCATACACACTCATTCGCACACACACATACACTATGGACAATTTAGCTTACCCAATTCACCTGTACCACATGTCTTTGGACTGTGGGGGTAAACTGGAGCGCCCAGAGAAAACCCACGCAAACTGACCCAACCGAGGCTCCAACCAGTGACCTTCTTCCTGTGAGGCGACAGCACTACCTACTGCGTTGCCTACACAGTATATTATGTCATAATTGAATAGACTTTTATATTGTGTATTAAAGTTTGTTCAAACTCATGCCAACATCGTTTATTTATTAAAATTATTAATATGATTTTTTAGAAATTGTAATTACCTTGAAAAACGTGTGCTAATATTTCATTGTAAGCTTTAGATGGAAGCAATTTAATGTAATAAAACGTTTGCAATAGATTTAAATGTTTCCAGAATGTTTTTTTTCATGACCTACAATATCTTTACATATTGTATTGACCTAAATACAATATATAATGTATAGTACAACATGTAAAATATTGAATTTTTTTTCAACAATTTTGCAATTCTAAAAATCAAATAAGAATTTGCATGAATGAATGAATGAATGAATGAATAATTGAATGAATGAATGAATGAATGAATGAATGAATGAATGAATGAATGAATGAATGAATGAATGAATAAAATTTTATTTAGAAGATTAAATTTTTTTCAGTTGTATTTATTGGCTTAGAAATACTATAAAACTACATTTTTTAGCCAACTTCATTATTATGTATTTAGTCTAGTTTAGTATTTAGTATTAATATAAAGTATTAGTATTACTTTAGTATTATTTTATAGTATAATGTTAGCAAACCAGAATGTGTCACTTAAGCCACCAGAAATCATTATCATCCAAGCATTGTCCAATAATCAATGCTGAAAACAGTTGTGCTGAACTCTTTTAGTCACAGTTTAGAAGTGTTTAAAAATCATCTTTGCCAAATAAAATGATGCATTTGTATGAATGACTCGTTCCTGAGAGCTGCATTACTGAGTTAAGTGATAATAGATAGGGTGATTATAAGCTGCTGCGGCTACACGCTCTCTCTCTCTCTCACACACACACAGAGAGATCCTGAAAGTGAAGGTCAGTATCAAGGGCAGAACCCCGATTTAGACTCTCACTGTGTTAATCACTGGTGAATAATTAATGAAAATGGAACATCAGCATTTTCTGCAACTAAGCTGTCTCGTTGAATTAAAACATTAGCGCTTATACAACCTTGTACTGATTTGTTGTAATTTTAATAATGACTGATTGTAAAAAAGTGCTATTAATTAAGGTTAATGTGGTTAATGAAAAAATAATATTGTTTTTAATTTAAAATAATATTAATACATTTTTTTCTATAATAAAAAATATTCAAATTAACAAAATCGAGTGGTATCTTGACACACATTTCGAAACAAAATAAAGATGCTAAAAAGTGGTGTTGAGCTCTTATTGATTATGTGGTACAACTGTACTATTTTATGTATTTGCATTACATAATTTATTCGTCTGTGTTATTGCTAGTTAATGGAAATACACTCACCGGCCACTTTATTAGGTACATCTTACTTGTGCCGGGTTGGACCCCATTTGCTTTCAGATCTGCCTTAATCCTTCGTGGCATAGGTTCAACAAGGTACTGGAATTAGTCCTCAGATTTTGGTCCATATTGACATAACACGCATCACACAGTTGTTGCAGATTTGTCTGCTGCACATACATAATGCAAATCTCCTGTTCCACCACATCCCAAAGGTGCTCTATTGGATTGAGATCTGGTGACTGTGGAAGCAATTAGAGTACAGTGAACTTTTTGTCATGTTTAAGAAACCAGTCTGAGATGATTCAAACTTTATGAATTATCCTGCTGGAATTGGCGTTGACATGATGCTCAATTGGTGCTAATGGGCCCAAAGTGTGCCAAGAAAATATCCCCCACACCATTACACCACCAACAGGCAGGATGGATCCATGTTTTTATGTTGTTGATGCCAAATTCTGACCCTACCATCCGAATGTCACAGCAGAAATTGAGACTCATCAGACCAGGCAACATTTTCCAATCTTCTAGTGTCCAATTTTGGTGAGCCTGTGCGAATTGTAGCCTCAGTTTCCTGTTCTTAGCTGACAGAAGTGGCAACCAGTGTGGTCTTCTGCTGCTGTAGCCCATCCGCCTCAGGGTTGGATGTGTTGTGCATTCAGAGATGCTCTTCTGTATACCTCGGTTGTAATGAGTGGTTATTTGAGTTACTGTTGCCTTTCTATCAGCTCGAATCCATCTGGCTGTGCTCTGGCATCAACAAGGCATTTGTGCCCACAGAACTGCCACTGACTGGATATTTTCTCCTTTTTGGACCATTCTCTATGAACCCTAGAGATGGTTGTGTCTGAAAAACCTGTCTGGCACCAATAACTATGCCACGTTCAAAGTCACTTAAATCACCTTTCTTCCTCATTTTGATGCTTAGTTTGAACTGCAGCAGATCATCTTGACCATGTCTACATACCTAAATGTATTAAGTTGCTGCCATGCGATTGGCTGGTTAGAAATGTGCGTTAACGAGCAGTTGGACAGGTGTACCTAATAAAGTGATTGTTAACTCCAGTTGAATTAGCATTTTAATAATACATCAGTAAATGTTGAACTAAAATGAATAAATTCTGTACAAATATTGTTCATTATTAGTTCATGCTATTAAATACAATAACTAACTTTAACTATTGAAGCTTATTGTAAAGTATGACCGATTATGTTTAGCGATTATTCCGAAAATTATTTAATTAGAAATTATTCAGAAAATGATTAATATATCGTTTGCTCTTGATGATTAAAAGACCAATGTTCATTGAATATGTCTATTATATTAAATTAATTATGCAAATATGTACAAGATTTCGGTTGTCTAAACTTGTTTTTGCTTCCCTTTGATGCTGGTGTTGCTGGTGTAATCTTCCAAGTATGATTTACGACACTTTGCACAAGATTTAATTAAGGCAGTTTTTCAGACAGTTCAAAGAGAGTCTATAAGCTGCACCATGTCTGAAGGCAAGCTGGAGAAATGCAAATGAAGTTATTATAAGGCTGTTTACTAAAGAACCTGTCATTGAGTTTGTTTTAAAGATACGGTTTGCTGCGTTCCTCCTCTGATACCCAGTGTCAGATCTGGCTATTGGGTTTATTTCTGATTCCTGGAGCAGAGGTAAGACCGACAGGCCTTTTAAAGTCTTTCCATGCCAAAATAACTTTGATTTTATCTCCACTGACAAATTTTATTTGCCTGTCAGATATCTCTTTTCCCCATCAGCAGCCGCATGAAATCAGTTGCTCAATCTGTGCCTGATGCTCAGTGGTTTCCAGACGCAGTTGGGAAGAGATTATGTCCCTTCTTATCCTCTCCAAGGCAGCTCATTATTCACATTTGGCTCTTTCGGGCTTAAGACCACATTACCCACCATCTCTCCCGTTGATTCTAAATGAAGCTGACCTGCATGAAAGCACGGGTAATGGATGCTGGATGCGGGCAACCTATTGTTTTGGGGCAGATGGGCTCCTCCTTCTCTCCACCTGGCATTTCCTGTGCCACGTCTCTTCCTTTTGTTGTTTACGATCTCTTTTGTCATTCCCTCTTAAATCCTTAATCCCGCTCCATATTTCTCTCTCCCTTGAGATTCACGGCCTTTCTTCCCTGCTGCCCTGCCTCTCCGTTTTCTGCCAGGTTCAGTAAGACTAGAGCCAGTTCAGTGTGTTTGTTCATGGAGGATTGTGGAGTGTGATTGTGCTAGATGTTTGTAACACAGTAAACACTCCTTGTAGTCGGTGGACGCATGCCAGCAGGATGCCTGTTGCTGCACCTGGCAGAACCAGCTTGTTGCTTTTGATAAATTTGCTTCGATGAAGACCTCTGTAAATCAGCGTTTTGCTTTTTTTATGATTAATTCTTGTCAGTTCAGTTGTTTTTGTCAATCTTGCACTGAACAGAATGCAGGGACACTGTGCAATGTGTGTGCCAAATTGTAATTCACTTTGTTGTCTGACAGGTGTGCAGTGTAAAGTTGACACAGAAAAACTGCAAACCGATTGGTCTAAACTTTTCAAATAAATTTTTGAGCAAATAAAGTTTAATGCCGTTCTGTTTAGTTCTGTTTAATTTTCTCTCTAAGTGCATTGTTAGGATCTTTGTTGTCATGCTTTTGACTAGGCTACTTTTTAATATTAGAAATCTGTAATATCAATTCATCACTTCATTATTTATTTAATCGAATAATGTCTCTTTTCCTGTCTCCAAATATTTTTTTAAAAATTAGGTCAAAATTAGGTCAAATCAAATTTGACCACCCGTAACTGCACTGTATGGCTATAAATAATATAATATAATATAATATAATATAATATAATATAATATAATATAATATAATATAATATAGACAAGACGAGACAAGATGGCGGCGCGTTCGGTTCGCGAGGCTCAGCGTCTCTCCAGTATCTGCAATTTTGCAGTATTATTCCTGCTCATTTCGGGTCTGTTCGTGCAGAACAGCAGTGCCTTTACATCGTACACCCGACAGGACATCTTGGATATTGGATTGTGCATTCCGGACAGTTTTATTAACAATCTTCGACTCATCCCTGAGATCGCCAGAACACACGGGCCTCAGAGCCCTACACGGCCGGGCGGAAGTGCTCGGAGGCGGCGCAGAGAACGTAAACAAAGACGGGGGAAGCGCGGCGGGCTAAGAGCTAAGCTAAAGCTAACACCACACCGGCTCTCTTTACCCAGCATCTTTCTCGCCAATGTACGGTCACTGGTGAACAAAATGGATGAGATTCGACTGCGCATCAACCACAGCAAAAGATTATGGAACTGTAATGTCATGATTTTCACAGAAACATGGCTAAACAGCGGGATACCAGACAACGCTATCTCGCTAACGGAGCATCAAACATTCCGAGCAGACAGAACGGCGGATGACTCCGGTAAGACCAGAGGCGGAGGATTATGCATTTATATTAACAAAGCTTGGTGCACAAACTCTGTCATCGTTGGGAGACATTGCTCTGTTAACCTGGAATTTCTAATGGTTAAATGTAGACCGTTTTATCTGCCACGGGAGTTCACCTCCACCATAATAACTGCTGCTTATATTCCTCCCGACGCTGATGCCAAGCTTGCTATGAATGAACTTCATGCAGCCATCAGCAAACAACAGACTGCTCACCCGGAGGCTGCTTTTATTGTTGCGGGGGATTTTAATCACTCAAACCTAAAGACAGTGCTCCCCAAATTCCATCAAAACATTTTCTGCCACACAAGGGGAAACAAAACTTTAGACCAAGTTTACACAAACATGGCTGAAGCATATGCTGTGACCCCCCTCCCCCACTTGGGTCAATCAGATCACCTTTGTTTGTTTCTCACCCCCAAGTACTCACCCATCGTCAACCGTGTGAAGCCATCAGTAAGGACCATCAAAGTGTGGCCAGCGGGGGTGGACTCCACACTCCAGGACAGGTTTGAACACACAGACTGGAGTATGTTTGCTTCCCAGGCCACATGTGGCTCTCACACAGACATTGACAGTTACACTTCCTCTGTTCTGGAATATATCAACACCACCATAGACAGTGTTACAACCCAGAAACAGATCACCACATACCCAAATCAAAAGCCATGGATGAACAAGGAGGTGCGCCTCCTGCTGAAGGCACGCAACACTGCATTCAGATCAATGGATGCACAGGCCTACAGCACTTCCAGGGCTAATCTGAAGAGGGGCATCAAAAAGGCCAAGCACTGCTACAAGCTAAAGCTAGAGGAGCACTTTTCCAACTCTGATCCTCGGCGCATGTGGCAGGGCATCCAGGCCATCAGCAACTACAAACCCAGCCAGTCCACCCCCACAGCCACAAATGTCTCCTTCCTGAACGAGCTAAATGACTTTTATGCCCGCTTTGAAAGAGACAATACAGAACCCTACACCAGGAACACTACCTCAACCGACCACTCACCTATCACACTCACCTCCTCAGAAGTCTACACCGCACTGAGTCGGATCAATGTGCATATGGCTGCTGGACCAGACGGTATCCCTGGGCGCGTCCTCAAAGCATGTGCAGAACAGCTCACTGGGGTATTCACAGACATTTTCAACCTGTCGCTTAACCTAGCAACTGTGCCAACATGCTTTAAAACCACCTCTATTGTGCCAGTGCCCAAACACTCCAGCCCATCATGCCTGAATGACTACCGCCCTGTAGCACTCACACCCATCATCATGAAGTGCTTCGAGCGGTTGGTCCTGGCACATCTGAAAGACTCTCTGCCATCCACACTGGACCCACATCAGTTTGCCTACCGTGGCAACAGGAGCACAGAAGATGCCGTCTCCATAGCACTGCACTCTGTCCTCACACACCTGGACAATAAAACACTTATGCACGAATGCTGTTTGTTGACTTCAGCTCAGCATTCAACACTGTCATACCCTCTAAGCTAATGATCAAACTTAGAGACCTGGATATCGACACGTCTCTCTGCAACTGGGTTATGGACTTTCTGACTAACAGACCTCAGAATGTTAGATCAGGCCACATCTGCTCCACCACCGTCACACTCAACACTGGTGTACCCCAGGGCTGCGTGCTGAGCCCCTTCCTCTACTCTCTCTTTACCATCGACTGTAGGCCTGTGAACAGATCCAACACCATCATCAAATTTGCAGATGACACCACAGTGATTGGTCTAATCAGCAATAATGATGAGACTGCCTACAGGGAGGAGATACAGCATCTGGCTACTTGGTGCACCGACAATAATCTGCTCCTTAACACCAGCAAGACCAAGGAGCTCATTGTGGACTTCAGGAAGGGACGAACAGGCTCGCATGATCCCATCCACATTAATGGGAAGGCCGTTGAGCCTGTCTCATCCTTCAAGTTCCTGGGGACCCACATCTCTAAGGACCTTTCCTGGACCACCAACACCTCCAGCCTGGTCAAGAAGGCTCACCAGTGCCTATTCTTCTTGAGGCAACTTAAGAAGAACCAGCTTTCATCAGCCGTCTTGGTGAATTTCTACCGCTGCACAATAGAAAGCATCCTGACCAACTGCGTCACAGTCTGGTATGGAAGCTGCTCTGTTGCTGAGCGTAAGGCACTGCAGCGGGTGGTGAAAACTGCCCAACGCATCACAGGGACTACACTGCCAGCCATTGAGGACATCCAGAAGAAACACTGTCTGCGCCGAGCACGCAGTATTCTTAAGGACACCTCTCACCCTGCTCACAGACTGTTTTCTCTCCTGCCTTCCGGCAGGCGCTTCAGGCTCCCCCGGACAAAAACCAGCAGACTGAGAAACAGCTTTTTCCCCAGAGCTGTCTCCCTTCTGAACTCTGCCCCTCACTGACTCTTTTGCCCCCCAATACACCCCCCACACTCCTCTAACTTATACTCCTCACAATCACTGCACTATTTAACATTTGCACATTTAAAGTTTGCACATATTCATTGCACTGATTCATTTACTTGAACTGGACATACCCACTGCACATGGACATTTGTAATTATGTTTATCTGTAAGCACACTTCTGCTATTAATAGTATCCTGTACATATATTCATTTATTGTAAATCTGTTCATAGCTAATACAACCTGTATATAATGTTCATAGTACATCCATCTGTAAATATCACCATAGTTTTTCTATAACTGCACTTTATAACTTATACCTGTATCCTGCACTTGCTGCTATTGCACTGCTGGTTAGACCTAAACTGCATTTCGTTGCCTTGTACTTGTACATGTGTAATGACAATAAAGTTGAATCTAATCTAATCTAATAATATAATATAATATAATATAATATAATATAATATAATATAATATAATATAATATATATGGCTATATATTATATTATATATATATAATATAAGCAATTGCATTGAAAAACACATAATTCCTAACACACATAATATACAATTTATTAAAAACTGTGTGGTGTAAGCTGTTATAATTGAATAAAAACAATATCAATAATACAGAAGCTCACAAAACTTGTTCCACCTGTGATTTCCTCTGATTGGTCCACGCCATTGGAGCTGGTGCTGTGTGTTAATGTTGAAATTATTGTAATCTGACAAGTCATCTAATGCTGCGTTCAACTCCACCTGAGACATTCCTAATTACGAGTTGACAACACACAAAACGGCGTTGTACCTCTTTTGATAAATTCCTAGAAAATGCTTTTTTTAATCATTAAAAGAGTTTTTTTTTGCAGTTTTGAAGCTCACTGAATCTTAAATTTAATTCACAATTAATTAAACAATCTCTTGTTTTAGGAGGGGGTTGAGCTTTGACAATTTTACACAATTACTCCTAATTCTAAAGTTTATTTTTATTATTCTATTAATTTTGTGCTTTTGCATCACAAGAAGCATTTTACATTTTCTTACACAAAATCTAACCATTTCACAGGGCTCATATTCAAGTCCTCTGCATCATTAATGCAACACAACATTGAGATGGCAGAGCAAGCTTTTGTATGAGATAATCCATACGTTCATTCATTTTCCTTCGGCTTAGTTTCTTTATTATTCAGGGGTCACCACAGCAGAAGGAACCGCCAACTTATCCAGCATATGTTTTACGCAGCTGATGCCCTTCCAGCCACAACCCAGCACTAGGAAACACTCATACACTCTTGCATTCACACATACACTACGGCCAATTTAGCTTATTCAATTCACCTTTAGCGCATGTCTTTGGTCAGTGGCGGAAATCGGAGCACCTCGGTGGAAACCCACGCAAACATGGGGAGAAAATGCAAACTTCATACAGAAACCTAACATTGACCCAGCTGGGGCTTGAACCAATGACCTTCTTGCTGTGGGATAACAGTGCTAACCACTGAGCCACCGTGCTACCTAATCCATACATATGGATATAAATATGTGATGTAAACATTGAAATGTATTCATTTACAAATCTCATATTACTAAGAGTTTTGAGGAGATTAGTAAGTCTTGATAATTGATAATCTGCCCTGTAATATTATTTGCATGAAACAAAAATGGAAGTGTTGATACTTTGCTGCCTCGAGTGTTCCTTTCAGCTGAAAACTGCTGCAGTGAATAGGTACATTTTAGATGTTTGTTTGTTTTTTTCCAAGAGTCTGGCTTTTACCCTCCACTTAGACAGGAAGAAGCTGGCTGATCGATTTTATGTCTACTGGAAAGGAACACACCAGAGCTGCCATTTTTTTAAATCTTGCTATAACAAAACTTTGATGCCACTGACAGTTCATTTGGAACAAATGGAACAAATAGCAAATTACTTCTGACTTATACTGAAAAAAAAACTGTATAAGTGCAGTACCCTTTTATTCCAAGGCAGAATAAAAAAATCTGGTCAGTTGTTAGGAATTAAACTGCAAACACTCTGTTCTTATGCTGTCAGAGTATAAAACTAATAATTTGTCTAATGAATTATACTCCTCTCTCTCATTTCAGCTGACGTACCTTCCTCCTCCGTGGGGTGAATGTGTGTCCAGAGCCCTGGATTCAGGCCTCTTTCAGGTGTACAGTGTGTCTGCCTGCCGTATCGAGTGTGAGACACGATACATCGTTGAGAACTGCAACTGCAGGATGGTCTACATGCCAGGTACTTCACCAACAGTGCTCCAAACTTCCAAACTTTCTCTTTACTTTACTTGCCCTGTCTTACTTTGACAGAGTATTTTCAGCTTGACTTTTCAGTTTCAGAAAGTTAGCAAGATTTTACATAAAATATTTCCAAAGCACACAGTAAAACAATGGTATGACTTTCTTTTGACTGTCACTTTTTACACATTTAGTTGACTTTACAGTTAGTTACATTGCAACTTCATTCCAATTAATTCCCATTAGAGTATTAGTAGACTACTGTATAACATCTGCTGACACTGCTCCACTAACAGACATTCTCCTTACTAAAAGAAACTTTGCAAGTACATTGTCAGTCAGTCGGCATGCAATTCCAATGTAATTTACATGTAGCCAATACAATCTACCAATATAACGTGTAACCAGGGGCGAACTTAGTCATTTGTGGGGCTCTAAGCAATCCAGGTATGGGGCCCTAGCAATAAAACTCTCTTACTAGATATTTCTTTCCTCTGTAGATTCGGTTGTTGTTTTTGTAAATAAACTGCATGTAAAATGTATTTTAAGTGGAACCTTTATCTTCTTAATGTAAAATTAAATACAATAAACTCACAAATATAAAAAAAAACTACTTCACAAGCTAAATATATGTACTGTACAGTTAATGTATATATATTTTTCGATAGTCTACAAAACAAACCATCATTATACAATGAATTTCTTAATTACTCTAACTTGCCCAATTAACCAAATTAACCTAGTTAAGCCTTTAAATTGCTCTTCTTGAAAAATATCTAGTCAAATATTATGTGCTGTCATCATGGCAAAGATAAAATAAATCAGTTATTAGACATTTGTAATTAAAACTATTATGTTTAGAAAAGTGTTGAAAAAAATAATTATTTATTTAAATATATACAGTAAAAGTCAGAATTATTAGCCCCCCTGAATTATTAGCACCCCTGTTTATTTTTTCCCCCCAATTTCTGTTTAACAGGGAAAAAAAATTTTCAACACATTTCTGACCATAAAAGTTTTAAAGAGCCCATATTATGGGTTTTTGAAAATGCCCTTCCATGTAGTGTGTCACACAGCTCTAAGTGAAGTGAAATATCCAGCTAAGGCTTAAATCTGTAAGTGTACAGTGTTTAAAACTATTGATTCATCTATAAAAGAGTCGACTCATAGTGCTTCAAACGAGTCGTCTTGATAACGAGTCATTAGGTGTTTCGCGATGACGCAGCTACGAAACACAAGTAGTTGGGCGCGCAAACCCGGGAGATTTGAAACCTGCGGCCCCGCCCACTAACAGAAAAAAAAGTCTCACACACACACACACAGACAGACACCGGTCGAATAAAGTCACGCTGTGCAGATGGATATTATGGACAGTCTAATCAAAGATGAAACATCAGCAATATAGCCCAGCCTTGAGCAGTTCTGAGAGCTTCTGAAAACTATATGCTTTCAAAGAAGACTTCATCAGTTTGTTAAAGGAAGGATCAGTATAGACTGTCAGAACATGGATCAGTGGATCATGAATCAATTTCTACCCCCATTTCACAAGTGTAAGTAAGTGCGATTAAAATTATTGCCTCGTTTACTCTAGTTTGCAAATGATGTATTTAGTTGTGTTTTGTTACTTGTAACCGTGTGTGCTGTATCAGGTTAACTCTTTATATTCTCATATCGCGTGTAAAGCCACGTTGAAGACGCGACGCGTGCCGCTTTGATTACAGATCGTCAGCTGTTTACACACATGCAACGGTCAAGTTTCAAAATATTTCAGCTCAGGTTCGAGGTGAGGTGTCTAAATTGCACCCAGCAAGCTGAACTAGCGCTCTAGGCGTGTGTGTCGTGTCCTCGGGTAGGAGTAATGTGTCTGTGTGTGTGTGTCTGTGTCTCCTCGTGTGTGTAACGCACGGGTATTCGCGGATACAACTGAGCGCCGCGCCGCGCCCTGTCAATTCAGCCGCTCCTCTATGGAGGCGCCGGCCCTGTGTGTGTGTGTGTGTGTGTCTGTGTCTCCTCCTGTGTGTAACGCACGGGTATTCGCGGATATAACCGCGCCGCGCCCTCTAAATTCAGCCGCTCCTCTATGGACACGCCGGCCCTGTGTGTGTGTGTGTCTCCTCGTGTGTGTAACGCACGGGTATTCGCGGATATAACTGAGCGCCGCGCCCTCTCTATTCAGCCGCTTCTCTATGGACGCGCAGGCCCTGTGTGTGTGTGTGTGTGTGTGTGTGTGTGTGTGTGTGTGTGTGTGTGTGTGTGCGTGTGTGTGTGTGTGTGTGTGTGTGCGTGTGTGTGTGAAAAGAGCAAGAAGACTGTGACTAGGAGGCTAGGAGATCTCCTCGCCAGTTCTTGGACTTTTTGCTCAATAAAATAGTTAGTCGTCAGTATTTTCTAGTCCATCGTCTGTGTTTACATTCACCCACTGGCAGCCAAAATCCACTATGAAGCGTGTATGCACTGTGACTACTTTTATATTGTAGATTAGCAGCTGAGCATTTCACTCTGTCTCACGCTGAAGCCTTGTCCGTGTCGACCAATCGCAGCAGGCTGTCATCAGTCCAATCAGCGCAGATTAGCTTCGCGCTGAGGACGGGTTTGGGAACAAATGAATCGCTGAACGATTCATATGGAAGTCGCTGGGATAATTAGGTAAAAATAAATGCAGATTATAAAACCATCAAAGTGTTTTTTGACCTTGCATGCATATTAGACTGTTGTTGGAGACCCTTACAACCTAAATATGACCCTATTTCATGTATAATATGGGCTCTTTAATAACTCATTTCTAATTATTAATTTATTTTATCTTTGCCATGATGACAGTAAATAATATTTGACTAGATATTTTTCAAGACACTTCTATACAGCTTAAAGTGACATTTAAAGGCTTAACTAGGTTAATTAGGTTAACTAGGCAGGTTAGGGCCATTAGGCAAGTTATTGTATAATGATGGTTTGTTCTGTCGACTATCGAAAACTAATAGCTTAAAGGGGCTCATAATTTTGACCTTAAATGGTTTTTAAAAAATTAAAAACTGCTTTTATTCTAGCCGAAATAAAACAAATAAGACTTACTCCAGAAGAAAAAATATTATCAGACAGACTGTGAAAATTTAATTGCTCTGTTAAACATAATTTGGGAAATATTTAAAAAAGAAAAAAAATCAAAGGGGCTAATAATTCTGACCTAAACTGTATATATTATATTATATGAATAAAGAAATTCAATGTTCAAAGCAGATACAATACAATATCAATACAAAACATATTGTATGTACTATAAAAATGACAGTTCTGCATAATACAAATCAGAGCAGATCCCCAGCCCTTTATGTAATATGTTAAATAATTAAATAAAGATGTTACTGATGATGTCTACGATGACAGTCACGACAAATAGAGTTTGTACTGTCTATCATTAACCAGCAGGATATCATATATCCTTCTTCTGTCTGTCTAAGGGCTTTAAACGTCTTGATGAAGACTCTGTCGGTAATGTCAGATTTCATATGCTCATGCCAAAAAATGAGCATGAGGTTGTGTGTATAGTGATAACTCAATGCCTTGTGGTGTTTGCGGTTTGCTTTTGGCAGCCAAACAAATCCTGGCTGAACTTGTTTAGGAGAGGTCAGATTTTCGAAATGAAACCAGCTTTCTGTGGGTCAAAGGTACCTTGGAACAATCCCACAATCTGACAGCAAGGGCTTGTAAGCAGAGCCAGTGGCTGAACTTGACATATTGTATAATTTGAGACATGTGAAAAACCTCTTCCAAATGTAGCCTTCAGTTTTTAATTTCATTTCACTGATAAAATGGAAATTTCAGCGCAATTTTCATGTCTAACTGCTGCTAAATGGCCTTTTTAAAGATGTAATATATTCCCGTGATTTCATAATATGATTTCACAAGCTTCTCATTGTGACTTAGTGGCCTTTACCTCCCATTCTTAACGCCTTTTATGCTCTTCTATTACTGTATAGCTGATCTTTAAAGTTAGAACCACGATGGTCTTTTTTTAATGACACTATATGGTCTCCATTTTCACCTGTCGCATAAAATTTTTTCATAAAGATCCCTATTAATACTAACCCATAGGTGTCAACTTTAACTTCTCACTACTTCAATTGACAGCACAATTATCTCATACATGATTAGTCCTTGGTTCGCACAGGCTGTAATACTGCAATTATAGATTCATTAAATGATTGCCCTGTGATGTACATATCTGATACATTTTGGCCAAGAGCGAGGGGAGGCATGAACACTTGCCTCTTCCATTCACACACAGGCTGCGAATTATGCATTGATGATTTGGGGAGGGGGTTGATTTTTTTCTGTAATGTTAGTTTGGGTATTACAATGCTCTAGTGAATCAAATGTATTTTAAGTTTTCAGTGTTTTGAGGGATATTTCATGTATTCTGACCTACGGTACCTCTGGTTAGCTATTTCAGATGTTACTTTAGGTCAAAATATAAAAACTATATGTGTCTAATTAGACTTTTATTTTAGACTATAGCCCCTTTCACACAGTGATACCGGTAAATATCCGGAAAATTTTCAGAACGACTTTACTGACAAATTTATGAAAAGGGTGTTCAGACAGGCACGGTATGAACAGTTATAGGGGTGGTAATGTAAATTGTAAATTATGTAAATTTATATTAACTATTATTTTAAATATTAATATTTTAATTTAAGAGACAGGGCGGCATGGTGGCTCAGTGGCTAGCATCGTCGCCTCACTGCAAGAAGGCCACTGCTTCGAGTCCAGGCTGAAACAGTTGACATTTCTGTGTGAAGTTTGCATGTTTTCCTCGTGTTGGTGTGGGTTTTCTCTGGGTGCTATAAGTGAACAAGCTAAATTGGCCGTAGTGTGTGTGTGTGAATGAGTGTGCAATGGGTGTTTTTCAGTACTGGGTGCAGTTGGAAGGTCATCCGCTGCATAAAACATATGCTGGAATAGTTGGCGGTTCATTACGCTGTGGCAACCCCTGATAAATAATGAATGAACAAATGAACAGATCAGGAAAAACTACTTCTCAGTATTAAAGGGCTGACCAATAATTAGGGGGGTCAGCCCCCCCCAAACCCCCCTATAATTTGCACCCTGTTTGCACACACAGTACTCACAGTTGTTCATTTCCTTGTCGTGTAGAGTTTGGCTGGGTGAAGGTTGGGGCTGTTTTTCTCCTTCCCAGAACATGTTTTCAGTGTTTCATTATTAATTTATGAAGGCTGAATAAAGAAGAGGTTTTCTTTGGCACTTACATTTTTTTTCTGTGTCTTTGTTTCTTTGTTGTTTCTAGGTGACTCTCCATACTGCACTCCTGAACAGTATAAGGACTGTGCTGAACCTGCTCTGGGTGAGTGTGAGCTTCACATCTTTCCTTGAGACTTTCTGTAGACATAATGATTTTTGGACTGTACAGACTGCATATTCTATTCCGTAACTGTATTCCTTTACATAAATCTTATACTGCAAAATGAATTCTAAAAGTTTTTTTGTCTTGTTTCTAGTCACAAGAATTGATTTGTAATACTTATACTGTCTTTTTTCATCAGTAATAAGTCATAATTAATTAATCAGGCTCTATTTTAATGATCTAGGCGCAAAGTCTAAATCGCATGGCGCAAACGCATTAAGGATGTGTCCGAATCCACTATTGCTATTTTAAGGACAGAAAAATACAGTTTGTAACGTGGCACATGGTCTAAAAGAGCTGTGCTTATTCTCTTAAAGTGTTATAACATGCATTAAACCCATCAGAGTCTCATTACTTTTAAGATTCAGCCATGGCACATTTGCTATTTTTATGGTGGATTTTGTAAGTGGAAAAACTGAATGCTTTACTTGCGAGAAAACAGTTAAACAGATCATCTGCAGTGCAAGGTTAAAGAACGAGCCTCCTCCATTCAGCGTCTTTACTTTCTCTTTACTTTACTTTTACTTTTTACTTTACTCCTTTACTTTTGCGAAGTAAGGAAACGGTGGAAACTCACTCCACTAACATCCATCCATTAGCCTACATATTTAAGTTAGTTTGTTAAGCGCACAGGTTTGTTTCAAAATTATTTCTAAATTCAGTTTTAATTTTTAGCAAATAAATAAATGAACAATAATAACGAAGTGTGGACAAAAAAAGTGGTAAAAAGAGTTATATCCAAACACACGTCCTATTCTTATGCCCCATGGGCATGCATATGTCTCAAAAACCCAACAGGTGGACAAATCTTAACTTGTTTTTATTAAAGCAAATATAAATATGCATATAAGTAATACTGCTTATAATAATAAGATTATAATAAATAAAAAAAAATTGTCATGAATAAACTGAAAAAAAGCCCCCCGGACATGAAGGCAAAATGGAGGTAGTGTTTTTATATTATTTATAAGCATTTTAACCCCTTTTTTCATATGTAAAGCTATTGTCTATTGCTGTACATACTAACGCGTTCTGTGCTGGACCAGCTTTTACTTAGTCAACGGCACGGTCTGTTTCAGTTTCTCAAAATAGCAATGTGCCAACAATGCCCCTTAACACCTCACACCAGAACACTCATGAGTCCACAAAGTAGCGCAAATGGATTTGCTATTTAAACAATGTGGCACAAAACATGAAAATTAAGGTTGCGCTAGTCTGAAAATAGCAACAAATCACATCAAACGCGTCTTGCGCAGGATGTATGATAGGGCCCATCATGTTTTCAGTTTGAAGTAAGATTACTTTACTCACCCTATTGGCAGATTATTAAATATTTTATATATACATATATATATATATATATATATATATATATATATATATATATATATAATGTTTTAGCATTTTAACATCCTCAAAACATTCTCATTTTAAATTACTTTTCCAATGAGGAACAAAAATGTTTTTTAATCATTGTGAGAGTCTAGGGCATACCCACATTCATTATAAACATTTTAATTGGAGGCAGAACCATCCCGAATTGTGCTTCACTAATTTCAGCTCTGCCAGAACATTCATTCAATCATTTTATTTTCGGCTTAGTCCCTTTATTAATCCGAGGTCACCACAGAGGAATGAACCGCCAACTTATCCAGCATATGTTTTACGCTGCGGATGCCCTTCCAGCCGCAACCTACCTCTGGGAAACATCCATCCATTCACATTCATACACTACGGACAATTTAGCCTACCCAATTCGTCTGTAGCACATGTCTTTGGACTGTGGGGGTAACCTGAGCACCTGGAGGAAACCCACGCGTACGCAGGGAGAACATGCAAACTCCACACAGAAACGCCAACTGACCCAGCCGAGGCTCAAACCAGTGACCTTCTTGCTGTGAAGCGACAGCACTACCTACTGTGCCACTGCGTCGCCCTTCTGCCAAAACATTCTAATGTATTTGTAAAGATGCTATTTTTGGTTTTTGACTTCATTAGAGTAGGGCAATTCTGCAGTTCAGGAGGCTGCTATTTTAGGGCTGCATTTTCTAGGACCCTCGTTTTTATATGTACTTACTTATTCTGGGGTATTCCTGCAAGATTGGAGTGCTGCAGTCTCCCTTTCTTGGAAGCTATTTTTATGTACATACTAGCAGTTTATTCTATGGTATAGCACTTAATGTTTAAGCCTTTATAAATATAATTTATTTTACATGAATTATTAAGTAATTTAGTAACAAGACATTTATGTATTGTCTTAATAAACCACTTAACCTAAACATAACCAGCATTAATACTTTTTAAAATGTTTAACATTGTTGTTTTCACTTACTATATTCATAAAACAACCATATACTGGCAATAAATTAAATTTGCCTAGAAAAAAAGCCTGCCTGTGTGTGAGACTTCAGTTTATTAGCCACAGTGTGACAATTCATGATGTGTGACCCTCTTAACAAAGTACAGTAAATTGTAAAACAACTACACTACAAACTAGTGCATTCAAAATAAATACCTGTTTAATACAGCATCCAGCAGCACAATGAACTGTTTTTGGCATAGAGAAATAAATCTGTAATATAATACAAAAAGCTACCCGCATTGCTCGTTTTTTGTACCATAATTGCCCAACCCAGACAAATATATTATTTCAATCTAATAAAAATGTCAATAAGCTTCACTTCACTGAAACTTTACTGGGAAATGGAATCACAATGAACAGTAATAAGAGGAGATATCAAGGTAATTTAGCTGAAATGTGTAATAAACAGAAAACACCAGTAAATTCCTGAGATCAGGACAATTTTTCATAAATACTCAGAAAAATGGTATTTAACAGATATATTTTTACAGTATACAGTGCTCAGCAAGTACACCCCTCACAAATCTCTCTTTTAAATTCATAATTTTAATAGGAAGCTCTACAATATTATATTTGTGCATACACATTAGATTAGTCAGTATACTGAAGCCACATCTGGAGCTTATCTAACAAAATAACTTGCGATAACTGTCCAAAAACTAGTACACCCAAATATATATGTTATAGAAAAATATTAAATACAAATTTAAAAACTAGGAAAAATCAAGAGAAGCAAAAATGTGAAAAATTTAGTTGAAATTTTGCAGGTTGTAATTTATTTTTGCAATATTTTGCTTGAATTAAATTGCATTATCTTTCAACTTCTAATTATTTTTGGTGACTAAAATATTATTTTAATAAATATATCTGTTTAATAAATCTATTTTGTTTAAATGCACCAAAATACATTGCCTATAATCACTGAGAAATGGGTAAAAATATTAATTTTTAAAATGGTGTCTCAATTATGCTGAGCACTGTATTTAATAACTGTATACACTCTCAGAAATAAAGGTACGCGAGCTGTCACTGGGGTGGTACCTTTTCAAAAGGTACACATTTGTACTTAAAAGGTCCATATTGGTACCTCAAAAGTTTATGTTAGTACCTAAAACTTTTAGGAGGAATACTTTTGTACTTTTAAGGTACTAATATGTACCCTTGAGGTATTAATATGGACCTTTTAGGTACAAATTTACACCTTTAGAAAAGGTACCACCCCAGTGACAGCTCGCTACCTTTATTTCTGGAGTGTAAGTAATATAATGATACAAAATAATAGTGTATAAATAATGAATTAAATATATATATATATATATATATATATATTTCCATTTATTTGAAGCATAATTTGCAAGATGGCACTGTCACAAAAGAATTGTGATCCTATGTGGGCTTAGAGCTAAAATGTAGCCTCTACTGCAGGAATATAATATTGGATTACATTTAGCAAATACTTTATTAAAAATTATGCAATGTTCATTATTATTCTTTACTCTAGTGAATCTCAGTCTTGGTCTTGGAGATCATTAGTACTGCACGTGATTAAAAGTAAAGCATCCTAAAGGGAAGCTAATCTTTTCAAAGTTTAAAAAAGAGGAATTTAAGTGCATTACCATTAAGTTGGTAGAGCAGCTGACTGTAGTATTGGTAACCTACTGTAGTAACCAATAGTAAGCAAGGCAAGCATAATGGAGACAGTTAATTAGTCACATGGGTATAATGTTTGCTACATCAGAGTGGCAAATCTGTTTCCATCTCCCATTATTATCATTAATCCTTTTTCCCACAGGTTCAAAATCACATCAAGTGAGTGTATTTTTTCACCTCACCATAAGCGAATGTTTTGTTTGTTTTTTTGTTTGTTTGTTTGTAACAAATATAAGAATATTTGTTTTAATAATTTCCATCACACATTTCTTATGTGATCCTTCAAAATGCACATCGACTGATGGAAATGACTGCAATGACACTGTCAGTAGTGAACAGAAGATGTGTGAGCATCTGCACTGTTTATGTGAATTGCACAGACTTATAGCTGAATTCAACACTTTTCAGAATTGATGGATTTTACATAGTTATTGAACTAAACTGATCAACAGACTGAATTCAGTTAGTGAACTTTGAAACACTCACAATTCATTGAACTAAGTGAACGGCAAAAAAAGAGCTGAATGTCTGAATAAGCTACTTTTCTGTAGAACTGCGTTTATTTTTCAGATGAGTTTTTCATAAACTGATGAACTTTATTAAAATAACATTGAACTGAATTAAGCTGAATAATGACACTGTTGCCTACTGTTTACAGTTAAAATTAGATTTTCATCATTGCTGAATTGCCAGTGATAACACTGCTATTCATGTTATTACTGTGAAGCTGTGTTGAAACAATCTGCATTCCATAAAATGCAATATAATCTGATATCAGTCAGATGTGTTTGAGAAGAGAGTCATCCAAAATATGCAGTTCTTTGGTACTTCATGGCCATGAACTGAAGTTCCTTTCAGTGTATCACTATCTGCAGTGTGTCCAAAACACTTTTTTACAGGCCCCATGGGATTTTATTGGGCTGTACTAAATTATCCAAACAACTTTTGCAAAGTTAGTGCATTTAGAAACAGGCACAGTGATATCATTCATCTATATATTCATATATATAATGTTTTATTTTGGCTAGAATAAAAGCAGTTTTAATTTTTCAAAAAACATTTTAGGGTCAAAATTATTTAAACAAAATTTTTTTAGCCATAGTCTACAAAACAAACTTGCCTAATTACCCTAATCTGCCTAGTTAACCTAATTAACCCAGTTAAGCCTTTAAATGTCACTGTAAGCTGTATAGAAGTGTCTTGAAAAAATCTAGTCAAATATTATTTACTGTCATCATGGCAAAGATAAAATAAATTAATAATTAGAAATTAGTTATTAAAACTATTATGATTAGAAATGTGTTGAAAAAAATCTTCTCTCTGTTAAACAGTAATTGGGGAAAAAACAAACAGGGGGGCTAATAACTCAGGGGGGCTGATAATTCTGACTTCAACGGTATATGCTTTATTTTGGCTATAAAAAGAGTTAAAAACGGGGAGGTCGATAATTCAGGAGGGCTAATAATTCTGACCTCAACTGTAAATCCCCAAATCTGCCATGACTTAAGTCTCCAAAGCGAAAATGATCACGTTGCAATCAACACACTTGTCCACATCGGCCTCCTTTTTTCCCCATGCTGCTCACTTGCATGGCTTAAAACTAGAACAGATGCAGTCATTTTGACTGTTTTTATAACTATAGTGTTCTGACTTTTCCTAAATGTGTGTATAATCCATTGTAATGATGATATTATAAATATTATAAAACACAAAAAAGTATTTGCGTATTTTTGTGTAGAACTGAATGAACAAAAATGGTCAAATTTACCACATACATTTTAGGTTCCACTACTTTTTCCCTATGCATTGAAATGCCGTGCTTCTGTTGCCTAGCAACTCAACCTGCTTGCTGGACCCTCAATGCCAGTGTAGTAACTCATACAAAATTATAGACTATATTACAAAATACGATCTTTAAGTTAATGACTTCAGCATATGGAGAATGTAAATATGACGTGACAAAAAATCACTGTGAAACAAGTTTTATATGACTGGTTAGAATTACTGTTATGGGCCTTCTGGTTGTTACTGAATTCTGGTCATTCCAGTGTTAAAGGGTCCTGAAACCCCCTCCTTCGGTTCCAGTGTACCCTTAGAAATTTTTCAAAAAATGCTTCATGATGGGTGTGGAGCTCTGCGGGCAGAGGGAGGAGTTGACATGACCGGCAGAGCAGGGGAAAAAAGGGGAGCGAACAACTGTTGTCAGTTGGCTTACAAAATGAGACACAAACCGTGAGGAGACCCATGATTTTATAGTTTACAAAGTTAAATGCAAAAAAAACAGTAAGTATTTTAATGCCCTGCTACGTTTGTTATTCGAAATTTTATATACGCATAACCACAATTTGTTAATTCATCATAATAATTATGTTTATATAAACACTATAAATGAGAAGAACTTCTCTCCTCCTCAATCCCTGGGTCTAAATGCAGACACAGTGGATAGCAGTGTAGCAGGTGTCTTTCCCTGTCTATTCCGACCATCAGCCCTGCTGGTAATCTAGAGGATTTTAAACATAGGTGAACACAGCAGCACGGCAATGTGTCTGAATGGTAACGAACTCAACTGATAAAAAACAAAGTCCGCCATTCTCCAATTCTCATACAGCTCTCTCGACCAAAATGCTTTCTGCAAATCAACAGCTTTGACAGCATCGTGACAGCATCGTGGGGAAAAACATTCAACAAACCCTATGGATCATGGAAACAAACACATACGACCCTTCATGAACGGCTAAATACTGCGTGCTGTGCACAGATGCGGTCTCACAGCTTGGCAGGTCTGCCTTGCCTTCAGAAAGCACGTGCTCTCATGAATAATTAAAAAGCAGTGACTTCTCATAGGATAAGAAAACTTTGCTATGAATAAAAATGAGAAACCGGCACGTCATCTCTGGACAGGCAAATAGCGCCTGTTAGCTTTAATTGTGGGGAAAACTGTATAATTTTTAACTTGATGTACACCGATTTTGATCCCTTCCCAAAATTTATTTTAAACCTGGAAGATGAAATTAGCTGATAAAAGCTCAAAATTATCCAGTTTTCTCCACAATTAAAGCTAACGGTTGTCTTAACTTATACCCAACACACGCAAATCTGCTAAAAAAAAAGTTAAAAAGTACTCAAGGGTTTCTAAAACCTTTAAATCTAGGTATATTTGGCATGTTTTCTCATCAGTAAGACAGGCTGAACAAATAAGTATGTTTTGAGTCCTGAAGTACTATTGGACTCATTTTCATTCATATAGTCACTCTTCTGGCACAAAATATATATCCCAAATTTGTGTTCAACAGGCCTTTGTGACTATTACTGCACTGACCCTCAACAGAATCCAATTGCATAGAAAAAACTGCAACCACTGTCCTTCTGTCATTCTCCTCACAACATATTCCTCCTTTGTGGAATAAATTTGTTGATAAGTGGTACCCTTAAACTGGATAAAACGACAAACAGCAGAACAAAAAGCTAAATAAATGTAATAGAAGAAATCAGAAATGTGTTTGTATATGTGCTCCTGTACATCAGGGTAGCGGTAGACCCTAGACATCAGAATGTATTACATATAATCTTCACCAGCTTCTCTAAATTAGACTGTATTAGCTCTGTGTGGAGAAACTTTGAAAGTATGCCTCAGTTCTCTCACAATATAATTGCATTTTTCTTAGCAGATCTTGATTCCTCTTGACACTGAGACTTCTTTATTGAACTTTAAATTCCCTCTCATGAACTTGCTCAAATTAAGTCATTATTTTAGAAATGCATTCAGGGAAAACAAAGACTTGAACTCTTTTGTGCACCATCTCTGCTGACAGAATGCAGTCTGGCCCTCATTAACTCCCTCTCTACGTACCATCTGACAGTATATACCAGCGGTCTATCCCACACATAATAATCCCACAGTTGGCTCCATGTTCACTAATTATCTTCCACTAATGAGGAAATTCAAATTAGAGCGCAGCTAGGAATGTACATTCGCAAACTTTTTCAGGTATTCAGCGCACCAGTCGATTCCAAACACATTGGGTTACTAACATGTCTAATTTCTCACATATTTTTAACCTTTTGATTAGAATTCCATGTGCATACGCATGCAAGATAAAGCCAGATTTAATATGGGACAGCAATCCAAACCACCGGAAGAGTTTCAGTTGGAAATGTCTGACCTCAATTGACAAGTAAAGGCACAACGGCGCAGCACAAG
This sequence comes from Danio aesculapii, assembly GCF_903798145.1. NCBI lineage: Eukaryota > Metazoa > Chordata > Actinopteri > Cypriniformes > Danionidae > Danio > Danio aesculapii. Next base: position 42,296,146 of record NC_079437.1, on the reverse strand, counting down.
AGGCTGAACAGCTTGTCTAAAACTTTAGCTGCTGGCTTCAGAAATGCTTGACAGCTGGTTCTTATCTTTGGCAAAGTAGAGAGGAAATTATCAACAACTCCAACTTTCTGCTCACTGCACCCTGAGGAGGGAAGCAATATACGCTTTAGGTTTACCGGAACAATATGCAGATGCACACATTTAGACATGAATGGGAAGCTATTAGAGGTAAGACGGGGAAATTGCTGGATTAAGGTGGGGGACAAGACAAATAAATACAACATCCTCTAAAATAAGTGAGTTTGCCAATGGTGAGAGCACTGAGGACAATACAGAGCATATTACAAGCAGAATCAGTTCAGAATAGAAGACAATATTACTGCTTACCTAACATTGTGTACTATACTTTGTTAAGATGCCAAATATTTGGATATACCTATAGGCCTAGCTGAGTAGTAGGTTCAATACATAGAAATAGTTTATCATCAGTGGTGCAAAGTAACAGATTACAAATACTCAAATTATTGTAAGTGAGTAGTTTTTCTCAGAAATTTTTATTTACTTAGTAGTTTTAAAAATGCGTACTTTAACTTTCCCTTGAGTACATTTTTAGTGCTTTATCGGTACTTTTACTCCACTTTTTTTCTTCCACCTGCAGTCACTACTTCATTTTCTCTTGTCTATGGTGATTGACTGAGTAGAAAAATCAGTCATGCGATTCCTGTCCAATCAAATCTCACTTAGAAAGTAAATTGCATCATACTGAACAATCTCAAGACATCAAACAAACTGTTTGAAAGCATTAAGTGTCCAAGGAGATGGCCAAAATCTTTACACACAATGACCCACAGACTGTTTACACAATCTGAAAATTGCCAAATAGTCTTAAACAATAAGTTAATTGTTACGGAAGCAGACGGACAAACAAGGGGAGTAAGTATAAATGAGGTTTATTCCAACAGTAGAGCAATGTGGATAATGATTGAGAGTTGAAATGGAGTTTGGATGAACTGATGATTCTCTTTGCCAGGTGGGATGACAGACACAGAAGGATGACCGAATGCACACACCAGAGGACTTGCGGGGAAGACAGACTGACGAGACACACAACGTTGACAGGACAACTGGAACACTGGACAGACTGGAATGAAAACAGAGTACAGGTAAGTATATATGCTGAGATCGCAGGGGAGTGAAACCTAGGAAGTGGTTCACTCAGAGTCCGCTTCGTAGGAACGAGACCGGACAATGAGTGAAGTGAGGTGTGTGTTTATATAGTGAATGGGAGTGATTGGGTGCAGCTGTCCGTGGTTAATACTCAGGTGAAGGTGCTCGATGTGTGATGTTGGTGGAAGAGCCTGGCCAATCCGTGACATTACCCCCCTCCCCAGGGCCCGCTCCTGAGGGCCTGAACCTCCGACGTCGTGGTGGTCTACCTCGTCCTCGAGGTGCTGGAAATTCTGGGTGATTGGAGTGGAACTCTTCCATAAGTGCGGGATCTAATATATCGGATCTGGGGACCCATGACCTTTCTTCTGGACCGTATCCTTCCCAGTCGACGAGGTATTCAAGCTGACCACCACGACGCCGGGACCGTAGGATGTCCTTGACTTGGTAGATGGCCCCTTCTTCTAACATCAGTGGGGGAGGAGGTTCCTCTTCATGGCCAGGCTCTGTGGAGGGAATCAGAGGATCGTGAAAGGGTTTTAGAAGGGACACGTGGAATGTGGGGTGGATTCTGTACTGTGGTGGTAACTGTAACTTGTATGTGACGGGGTTGACCTGTTCCAGTATGGTGAAGGGACCAACAAATCTGGGACTTAATTTTCGGGAGGGCAGTCGCAAACGGATATCTCTGGTGGAGAGCCAGACCTTCTGTCCTGGAGTATAGATGGGGCCTGGAATCCTCCTCTTATCAGATACCTCCTTTGTTCTGCGTACTGCCCTCTGGAGATGGTGATGTGCATCGTCCCAGACTCTCTCGCTCTCCCGGAACCAGTAATCCACTGCGGGGACATCAGATGGTGCGCCATCCCAGGGGAAGAGTGGAGGTTGGAACCCTAGGATGCACTGGAATGGCGTGAGTCCGGTGGTAGGTTGCCGCAGGGAATTCTAGGCGTATTCCGCCCAGCCCAGAAACTGGCTCCAGGAGTTTTGGTGACCGTGACAGAAGGTCCGGAGGAACCGCCCCACTTCCTGAATTTTCCTCTCTGTCTGGCCGTTGGTTTGGGGGTGATAGCCAGACGAGAGGCTTACGGTCACACCTAGGAGTCTGAAAAATGCTCTCCATAGTCTGGAGATAAATTGGGGTCCTCGGTCCGAGACTATATCTTCTGGTAACCCAAAATTTCGAAAGACGTGGTTGAACAGGTTTTCGGCTGTCTCTAGGGCTGTGGGTAGACCTTTCAAAGGAATCAAACGACAGAATTTAGAGAATCGATCTATGATGACTAGAATGCAGGTGTTACCTTCAGACAATGGGAGGTCTGTCATGAAGTCAACTCCTAGGTGTGACCAGGGGCGGTTTGGGATGGGCAAGGGATGGAGTTTACCAGCAGGTAGATGTCGAGGACTCTTCGACATAGCGCATTCTCTGCAGCCTTGGACGTATCTTCTCACATCCCTCGCCATGTTCGGCCACCAAAAGCGTTGGGATAGCAGCGAGAGGGTGTTGTTGGCCCCAGGATGTCCTGTGCCCAGAGATGTATGGCTGGAATGAATGAGATCTACCCGTTGGTTTTCAGGGATGAAGCGTCGATTGGGGGGACAGCCCGGCGGAGTTCTGGATTCTGGAGTGGCGATTACTGTAGGAGCGGACCATTGGATGGGACAGATAGTGATCTGATCGGGAAGGATCTTGGCCGGTGTCTCAATAATTTCATGCTGGTCGTGAATTCTGGAAAGTGCGTCTGCTCGGATATTCTTTGAACCTGGTCGATATGAGATAGAGAACTGAAATCTGGAGAAGAACAATGACCAACGGGCCTGACGAGGACAGAGTCTTTTAGCATCTTTTAGGTATTGGAGATTTTTATGATCTGTGATCACCTGGAACGAATGTTTGGCCCCCTCCAACCAGTGTCGCCACTCCTCCAGGGCGAGCTTGATGGCCAGAAGTTTTCGATTTCCGATGTCATAGTTCCTTTCCGCCGGGCTGAGCTTCCGGGAGAAATAGGCACATGGATGGAGTAATGAAGGAGTACCGTGGTACTGGGACAGGATGGCTCCCACTCCGGTGGTCGATGCATCCACTTCGACCACAAACGGCAAGTCAGGATTAGGATGAGTCAGCAGTGGGGCTTGAGTGAAGGATTCTTTTAGGTTTTGGAAGGCTGCGGCGGCTTCGGGAGGCCAGGGTAGTGCTTTGGGTTTATTTTTCAACAGGTTGGTGAGCGGAGCGGTGATGAGACTGTAATTCTGGATGAAACGTCGGTAGAAATTAGCAAATCCTAGGAAACGTTGGAGTTCCTTTATGGTTTTTGGTTCAGGCCAGGAGATGACGGAAGTGACCTTCCCCTCGTCCATACGAACCCCTCTTTGATCGATGATGTACCTCAAGAACTGAACAGATGGTGAATGGAAGGAGCATTTTTCAGCCTTGAGGTACAGGCGGTGTTTCCTGAGGGTTTTCAGGACCTCCGCAACGTGGTGGCGATGTTCGGCCTCACTCCGGGAGTAAATCAGGATATCATCTATGTATACAATGACGAAGAGATGGAGGAACTCCCGGAGGACTTCGTGGATGAAGTTTTGGAATACGGAGGGGGCGTTAACCAGACCATAGGGCATGACCAGGTACTCGTAGTGTCCAGTAGGGGTCACAAACCCAGTCTTCCACTCGTCCCTCTCACGTATTCTCACCAGGTTATAGGCGCTGCGGAGGTCCAACTTGGTGAAAATTTTGGCGGATCTGAGTTGTTCCAGGGCCGCAGGGACGAGAGGAAGGGGATACCGGAACTTGACTGTACCTTGATTTAGGGTTCTGTAATCGATACATGGCCGCAGCCCTCCATCCTTCTTAGCCACGAAGAAGAAACTTGAGGCAGCAGGTGACGTGGATGGACGGATATACCCCTGACTCAGAGCCTCATGGATGTACTCCTCCATTGCCTTGGTCTCCGGAAGGGACAACGGGTAGATCCTACCTCTGGGCATAGGAGCATCTGGAAGCAGGTCTATGGCGCAGTCCCATGGCCGATGTGGAGGTAGCTGGGAAGCTCTCTTGGGGCAAAATACATCCTCGTATGAGGAGTAGATCTTCGGGATCTGAATGGATATTTTCTCGACTGGACTTTCGACAGACGTGACGTAGACGGTAAGGGGTCTTTGAATTTGTAAGGGTAGATCGGGAAAACAGCAGGATCTGCATTCTTCTCCCCATCTCTTAATTTCTCCTGTGCCCCAAGAGAGGATGGGATCGTGCTTCACCAGCCACGGGCGCCCTAAGATGATATCCATCGATGCACCCTCCAGAACCAGAAATTGAATCTCCTCTTTGTGGAGCAGTCCTACTTGGAGATTGACGGGTTCACATTTTCGATGGATACGTGCCTGAGAATGGATATCGTTGGTTATGGGCTGAATCTGGTAGACGTGCGTCGAGGCTTCGGTGTTAAGCTGTAGTCGGCGACAGAGGGCGTGCGAGATGAAATTTCCTGCTGACCCGGAGTCGATGAGGGCTGTGACTGAAACTGAGACAGAAGGGGTAGTTAACTGGACATTAGTGGTGAGAGGATGCATTTTTTCAATGGGAGAACTGAACAAACTCACCACAGAGCGTGCTGGACGAATGGGACAGTCCAGCCTGACATGTCCTTTGGCACCACAGTACATGCACAGACCCCGGGTCAGCCTCCTCTGTCGCTCGGTGATCGTGAGTCTACCAGATTCTATGATCATGGGTTCTGGTTCTGGAGGGACGGCTGGCTCTGGCGAACGGAGGAGTGCTTGTGATACTGGTGGAGAATCATGCTGGTAGACCCTCAGACGATCGGAACAGCGCAGAGAGTGTTGGATAAATTTCTCCAATCCCATCGTATCGTCGAGGGCGGCCAGCTGTAGCCGGAGGCTGGGCTCTAGTCCGAGCCGGTAGGTTGTGAGGAGAGATCGCTCATTCCATCCGCTAGCAGCAGCCAGAGTTCGGAACCTGAGAGCATAATCCTGAGTGGACATGGCTCCCTGTTTGAGATGGTATAACTGTTCTCCAGCTGCTACTTCAGCATCCGCGCGACCAAAAACCTCCTTGAAATACTGGGTGAATGACTGAATGGAATTTGTTACCGGCCCAGACTGTTGCCAGATGGTTTCAGCCCACCGAAGAGCCGACCCAGAGAGAAGGGAGATGATGAAAGCGATTTTGGACCGATCTGTAGGGTATAACTCGGGTTGCATAGTGAATACCAGAGAACATTGTAGGAGAAATCCATTGCACTCCTCCGCCCCGCCAGAGTAGGGCGCTGGTCGAGCCATGGGACTGGATGAGTGGGTGGACGGTGAAGAAGTGCTCGGTGCTGGTGGTGCTTCGGGAAGTGGAGCAGATGGTAGTAGCACTCTCTTCAATGAATCCACCAACTCCTGAAGGGGATCGTGAGTGCTCATGCTGTTGGTAGTTGAAGGTCCGGTCTTCTGTTACGGAAGCAGACGGACAAACAAGGGGAGTAAGTATAAATGAGGTTTATTCCAACAGTAGAGCAATGTGGATAATGATTGAGAGTTGAAATGGAGTTTGGATGAACTGATGATTCTCTTTGCCAGGTGGGATGACAGACACAGAAGGATGACCGAATGCACACACCAGAGGACTTGCGGGGAAGACAGACTGACGAGACACACAACGTTGACAGGACAACTGGAACACTGGACAGACTGGAATGAAAACAGAGTACAGGTAAGTATATATGCTGAGATCGCAGGGGAGTGAAACCTAGGAAGTGGTTCACTCACAGTCCGCTTCGTAGGAACGAGACCGGACAATGAGTGAAGTGAGGTGTGTGTTTATATAGTGAATGGGAGTGATTGGGTGCAGCTGTGCGTGGTTAATACTCAGGTGAAGGTGCTCGATGTGTGATGTTGGTGGAAGAGCCTGGCCAATCCGTGACATTAATGTACTACAGAATGTTACGTTTACACACACACCAGCGCAAATTGCATATAAAAGCATTAGCCTTTCACAGCATAATACTCACTACTCTCTACTCTACTTTTTACTCTGAGTACTTTGAGTAATTTTTACAACAGATCATTTTATGCTACTTGAACTACATTTTGGGGCAAGTAGTGGTACTTTTACTTTAGTATGATTTTTCAGTACTTTTCCACAACAGTATATCATGAATGTCAAATAACATTGCTTCCCCATTCCCATCTAAATTCCAAGAGTATAAAACCCCAGGTGAAAATCAGGCCAATCGGAACAAAACACAGACTTTGAAGATCAACATGGGATCATTAATATGCATGTCACAGGCTGCGTTCCATTGGCCACAACATTTTCTTGAGAGTTTACAACAGTTTTTTTTTATTTTAAGCAATTTGTCAAGATTTCTAGGCTTGTATTAAACATGCTATGTATATGGGACTCTTATTTTGGAAATGGAAGAGGCAGGGAGACTAAAAATTAGCAGAATACGATATATACAAATAAAACATTTATTCAGCACCACCCCAAACCAGCATAATGCCATAATAATCAAGCATAACTTGTATATTGTGAAATTCAGACACAAATATGATTATTTTTATGTGTGCATTTCAGAGTCCATCATGTGGTTCGAAATGAGCATATAAAACCTTTTCTAGAGAATTTGTTAACTTACCCAAGCCATATCCACATTGAAATAGATAACAATTTAAGAGATAAATGAATGTACTTTATGGCACATTTAATAAATAAAAACAACAACTGCTAAGCAGTAATATATTGTTTAAAATAATGAAATAAATGAAATTTAGTTAAAGAATATTTTAAAAGTATATTTGACTATTTTGTATTTGTTATTAAAATCCAGTTCACATGTTTGTCACATGCTTTTTAACAAATACCAAACCATGGCTGTGTGTAGGTATAATGAGTCTGTGTACAATGGAGTTGAGGAGCCAAAGGCTGATTATTGAGAGATTTGTCAGGCAGGCAAATGTCAAAACATTAACAGACAGCAGCATGCAGGTAATCCAAAGCATAGACAGAAAAACAGGTGGATTGTCAGGACAGGCAGCAAACAACATAAGTTATAAAACAAATCAAGGTCAAAAACCATGGCAAGGCAAGAAAAAGAAACTCTTCGTTATGCTTACTTACAGTATACAAGACTACAAAGCCAAGTGTGTGTGTGTGAATGAGCTGTCTTTATAGTTCTAGTGATCAGTCCATCATAAGCTTTCAGCTGTGTGTGTGTAATCAGGGGGAATCAGGAACTGGTGTGTGTAAGGTGTATGATGGGAGTTGTAGTTCATTAAAGTGGGCGGATGTGTAATTCTCCAGCAATCTGCAAATGCTAGATTGCTGGTGATCCTGACAGAAGGACTATTTTCTTACACCTAACATATTATTTAAAATATTGCACTAAACTGTATTAAGTGTATTAATTCTATTCTAAGTGTACCTTGTATGAGCTTGAAAAGAAAGCTTCATGCAATTGTGTATGTTAAGTCAGTGCTATTATTCTAAATAAATTATGATGGCTGTATTTTATTGAAAAAAAAAATGTTTTACATCTATTTCCAGTTGATTTAATTACAGTTTCCATAGAAGCGTTGCATGCCAAATGGTGTGCATGTTGTTAATGATAAATAATGAATGGTTAATTTAGCAGACATATATAGTAACTGCTGAAATCCATTCTATTAATGCAATCTTTAAGCCATTTGCAGTTAGCCTACTTTATGAATTAAACCAATACTATTGCACAACATACATAAACAGTGAACAACTGTGCAAGACAAGATACAATATATGCAAATGCCGTAGAAAGCATAAATCTTGAATCTTTATTTTGAAGTGCCTTCCAGTCTGAGGTTAGTAGCTTCCTTTATGCAAACAATCATTTACATGTTTATTAATACGCAGTACTAGCATGTATGGCATGGTGATTAAATAAATAAATAAATCCACATGCAGTGGAAATGAATAGTCAAGTGGATTGCAGTGTGTGAGATATGAGTCTTTAATTCAGCATGTTTGTATACATTTGTATTAATTTAAAACATTTGATTCCTGCATGCAGAATATGTCCACACCGTTTACATCCTCTACTGTAAAAGTAATACAAGTTTGAAACTCCCAGCTTTTTTCTATAACAGAACCTTTGTGGTTTCGAAAACAGGATGTGCCAGAGGCGATGCCTAGAGAAGACGAAAGTTATGGAGTGTGAAGTGCTTTGAAGTTCATACAGAACTATGGATTTAGCAAAGATTACACCACATTTAATAGCCTTGTGTGGGTTTGCATGCTCATATATTCTCCTCAGTTGACTATGAGAGAGGAGGTTAAATCTGACTTAATTCTCCAATTAAATGATTTGACTTTAGCATCGTCTCCAATGGCAGCGGAGAGAGAGTGGATGGAAGTGAGAAGAAACAATGGTGAAGAGAGAAAAGGTCAGGGATGGATGAATTTTAAAATGTTTCTGTGAAAGGTCAGATTCCATCTCAGGTCATGCAAGTTATGAGCTGATTAGAAATCTGAAAGTACCACCAGGAGCAAAGGATTTCCGCCCTGCGCAGCAGGCAAGAGAAAAGCAAATGATTCTCTTTTGTTTCATTAAATGTACAAAAAAGGCAAATAAAACAGAATTAAAAATTAAAGGCCAGATTTACAGTATTACTGTGTTTTTGGCAATGAAACAGTACTGTCGGAATTTACTAAACATAAACAGAGAAGAATGGCCATGAAAAGGCATGGACGCAGCTTTTTTTAATTTATTTTTTTATCACCTGACCTTCCTGGGTTTGTACACTGTCAACCCTAATAAGTTGAGACTACTCAAGTGATTCAATGAAAGTGATTCCCTCAGTTCGTTTGAGTAATGGGAAATAGATAACTCAATAATTGAGTTGACCAAATGTGGTCTCTTCGTTGAATTAACTTAAATGTTGAGGTAAAGATAACTTAAATGGCTAATAAAGTAAACTTCCAAAATGTTTAGCTTTTATATTTTATACATTTACTTACTCCCAGGGCCATTTATATTGAAGTTGATATTTAGCCGCACCATGTTGGTGTTTCGTAAAATCTCATTTTTACGAGGTGAGTTGTTAGCCCAACGCTCAACTCCCAACTTGAAGGAACAGGACATACATGCATACATTATGGGCAATTTAGTTTATTCATTTCACATATACTGCATGCCTTTGGACTGCAGAGCACCCGGAGGAAACCCACGCCAACACGGAGAGAACATGCAAACTCCACACAGAAATGACAACTGGCCCAGCCGGGACTCAAAACAGTGATCCTCTTGCTGTGAGGCGACAGCTCTACCCACTGTGCTACCATATCGCCCTTGCATGTATATCAATTTAAAAAATGTATTTAAGCATTTATCTACTTACTAATTTATCTTTTCTCTTTCGTCAGATGAGTTCAAGTAGTGCCTCTGTCCTGCTGTGCTTCAGCAAAATTCAGCATCACAAACAAAATGACCGCCTTGTGTCATATAACATATATCAACCAATCAACGCGGTTGTCAAGGCAGAATTTCAAGCACAGGCAATCATTTTAAACAGAATCGTTTAAAGAAATTAAAATTAAATTCTGAAAAGTTTTTTGCTGAACTTCCTTTTTAGAGGAAGTTAAATACACCTGTTAAAGTTTTGATGCCTAAAACTTGGTATTTTAAGTAATGTCAAGTTATATTAACTTAATATCTTTAGTAATGACAACAGTTTGCTCATTTTGGTAAATCTGGCTCTAAGAATTCAGATATGAAATTTTATTCTAACCAAACAATAAATAATTTTTTTTTAAAAATCTGATTACCTTTGAATTTTTTGTAACATTTTACAAAAATGTGGTATTTCACTATTAACAATTTCCTATAGAATCTGCAATAACTTACTGGCAGCAATTTGCCAGTAACTTACTGTAAATCAGTAACAGCAAAAGTACTGTATTTGCATTTACAGCACCATCTAGCTTGCTATATATGTATTCGTATTGCATATATTTACAGTAAAATATACAGTAGTTTTCACAATACAACTTTAAAATTCAGTAACATACTGCATAAGTGTTCTACGGTAAAATACAGTTCACATTACCGTAAATCTTTGTGTAATTTACAAAAATCAATAACAGTGTTGTTAAGGTTAATTGATTTATTTACTAGCATAAACAAACAATGAACAATACATTTATTAAAGTATTTATTCATCTTTGGAAAAGTTAATGGAGAAATTTGTTAACTATTAGTTCATGTTAACACACAATGCATTAACTAAAGTTAACAAGCTTGATTTGGAGTTTAATAATGCATTACAAAATGTTGAACTATGATAAATGCAAGTATTGTTCAATGTTGTGTTATTGATAGTTAATAATTAACATTACCTTGTGAAACCTTTTTGTAAAGTGTGACCAAAATGTGTAATAATTTTTGAAGAAAATAAGTATTCTAAGATTAACAATAGGATGAAATATCCCCATAGGACAATAAAGGGAACTTAAAGAGAATCATTCAGAATTTTAAGTCTCCTATCGGTCGCCTATGATTTTCTTGAACTGTCCAGCTGCAGGACAGTTGATGGAAGCCACAGTCTTTAGTTGACTTCCTAAGGTGAATTCTGATAAAGAGCCATTTGCACTCAAAAAATCAAATACGAATCAAATGATCTTGTAGGAATACCAAGTAGAGCCTAATTTGATTGTATAAGAATGCTTTTACACATCACTGAAGTTGAGCATCTTTTTCCTTGTGTTCTCCACTGTGGTCGATTGAGCACATTGAATAGGCATTGGGCAGTCTGTGAGACAGATTACTCCAATTGGGTGTTCAGCAAACCAGTGCACAAGCAGAAAGCTTAAGGGATAAAAGTGTGCAAACAAGATTGAACAGTGCAGACAGAGACTGTTCTTATTTTACATCATCTTACCTACGCAGTATGCAAATGAAGCATACCTGAAATGAAGAAAGTGGAGATCAAAAGATTAACATGATTCAGAGTGCTTTTACACCTGGATTGTTGATGGGTTTTTTTTTTTTTTTTTATCTGGCACGTATTTTCCCTTAGCTTGGTTCATCTGGGCATACCGGAACACAGCAATCACACCTAGATCTATATCAAAACAATTGGTCTGAGACTGACTGAATTACATGGTCTTGGCCTACTTGAAAATAAAGTCCAAGGAGGTTCAATTAAGGTGAGAAAGAAAACATACACAGAAGAAATGGTATCAGGCTTTATCCTGATGAGTTATTACATAGTCTGTTTAAATAAAAGCAGTGTTTGTTTTGCTAATGCCTGTCAGAAATAAATGTGGGTTATTTTGGAACAAAAATGATAGGAAATGGCCAACTCAAACTTTTTTTTTTAACAACTCTCCAAAATGCATAAAAATACCACTCAAGCCTTGATTCTTGCACAAAATTCCAAACTAATGTAATGAGAGCTACAAAGAAAGCCACAAAAAGTACAGTGAACAATTGTGGCAGGTGACTGATACGTATGAGCAGAGTCCCAGAACAAAAACAGATGGTCTCTGACCAATGAAATAAGAGTTTGGTTGCACATGACAAATTTTGGTCGATTTAGAAATATTGCCTTGTGAATGCGAACCGAATCCAGATGAAACTGCAACACTGACATGGTTTAAATCCCTGTTTTAGGAACAAAGCAAATGATCAGCAGGTGTGAAAATGGCCTCATGTTTAAAGTGGGAACCAAGTGCTGTTTTGTTTATGATTTGAATAACGACAGTCCTAGTTTTGTTTGGTGTTTATTTGGTGTTCAGTTAAACAAAGAATAAAATTCATTAGTCCAAATACAATAAGTCATTGTATTTGGCAACAGAGATGAGGTTGATTGTGAATTGTACCTTGTACTTGAATTTGTACACTGGCTCTAGGTGTCAAACAACAAAAAAAGATCAAGAGTCTTGGATTATTCTGGAGTCAGATCAGAGTTACAGTAGTCAAAGTTGTAAGTAAATCAGCATTCTATCATCTCAAAAACATTGCAAGAATTAGATGCTTTGTTTCCAGTAAATATTTAGAGAAACTTGTTCATGCTTTTATCAGCAGCAGGATGGGTTACTGTAATGGACTCCTCACTGGCCTTCCCAAAAAGACAGTCAGACAGTTGCAGCTCATTTAGAATGTTGCGGCCAGAAAATCAGAGCACATCACACCTGTCCTGAGGTCCTTTAACTGGCTCCCAGTTACATTCAGAATAGATTTTAAAGTATTATTAAATGTATATAAATCACTAAAAGGCCTAGGACATCAATACATTACAAATATGCTCACTGAAAACCCGACAGATCACTCAGATCTTTAGTATCAAATAAACTAGAAATTCCAAGAGGTCAGTCAAAGCAGGGTGAATCTGCCTTTAGCTACAATGCCCCCTGCTGCTGGAATCAGCTTTCGGAAATGATCAGATGTTCTCCAACATTAGGCATATTCAAATCAGGACTGAAAACACATCTGTTTAGCTCTGCCTTTACCAAATGAGCACTGAGCTACATCAGAAAGATTGCACTATTATTTATTTTCTTTTTCATACTTTTAAAACCTGTTTTAACACATTTTATTCTGTTTTTAATCATTTTTATTCTATGCTGTTTTTATTTTCTTATACTTGTCTCTTTTATTCCTATGTATGTAAAACACTTTTCAAAATTAACATTGTATGAAATGTGCTATACTACATAAATAAACTTGTCTTGCCTTGACACGACACTTTCTGGTGTAGACAGTTATTTCCTCAGAAGTCTTTGCAGTGTTAAAACACAACTTTTTGGCCCAGATATAAGCAGTGGGCCTTCAGTGCCCTCTAGTCCTTTGATAGCAGTTTGTTGTGTGTAGCAATTTTGGGGGAGCCGAGAGCCATAAAAAGCAAGTTCCACAGAGGAGGATAAATAAGGATGAGACAACAGTGGAATCTTGTAAACATTCCTTTGCAGCACTTTATTTTGATTTCTCCCTTTAGACGTTTTATTAACTTCGCAACTACTTGTCATATACTGTAGCAGTCATTAGAGGATTAATAGACTGTCTGACTGTCCAAGAGAAATTTAGTTGACTACACAAAAAAACTTAGTCAGATAACCCTAAGGATAAAACTATAGTTTTATACTCAAGCATTTTCATAAATCCAATCAAATGTGGACAACGCTGTAAACAGTGTGAAATGTTTTGAGTTTGTCCACTTTGACATCATTCAAGGGTGGTGGAAGACATATTAGATTGTAGTGTGAATGCACATGTAGTTGAATGCATTCAAACAGTTACTGAAGAACACCTTCTCTCCACATGCTGAGCTTATTCATTAAACAAGTGGGATGTGATGTAGAACCACACTGGACAGATTTAAACTTTGTCACTGATAATCTTGGGTTTTTGTATCAGAAGCTAACATTTTTTATAAATCTTCCTCTTTGGCAAAAATAACTATGAATTTGACGGCAAATTAGATTTTTTGAAATAGGCTATGGCTGCTTCATTCTCTTCTAACAGCAGCTCTCATGCAACGCCTATGAGCTGGTATTTTTCATATACTGCTTTATGAAAGTTTTATTTCATTGGTAAAGTGTTTAATGTGCTTTTCATAATTGAATTCTATTCAAAGCAACTTTCAGAGAAGCAGTTTAAGCATTGAAAACTTTGGATGATGTTGGATGATATTTTCACATGATCAATTCCTGATCTTTTGCATAATAATTTTATTCAAATGTATTTCGTTTATTATCTTTTTATGTTCTAAAATATGTGTTAATGGAATTTTATTAAAACAAAAGCATACATGCATGTTAAAACTGTAAAACAGAATAAAGTGTGTTGGCCTAACAGGTATTGATTGGAAATGCATAAAGTAGACTTTTCATGAGGTGTGTTTAATTTATCTGGTGGTTTTAACGATATTTTGTGTATAGTATAAAAAATTGTGCTAGCTTTAGCAGTATTAGACTGAAAGATCAGAGAAAGTCAATGCCCACCCTCAGACCCCATTGACAGCATATTAAATAAAAGGACATCCTGTAATGACAGACAGCATATTGAATCAATGCAATTTCCACTTTGTTACAAAAAAAAAAAAAAAACATAACTTCCTGCACCTGCAAGGTCTGGTGCCCCCTTTAAGGTCAGAACCATTGGAAAAAAACTGTTTCTGCATATATCTAAAAACTAAAATATGTTGGACTAAAATGGATAGTTCATCCAAAACTACCATCATTTACTCGCTCTTCAGAGCTGTTTAAATTTCTTTCTTCTGTTTAAAAGAAAGATGTTTTAATATATGGTTGACTACCCATTGACATCCTTAGTAATTTTTTCCAACTTTGGAAATCAAAGGGTCCCAGCAACCAAAACCCAACAGTCAAACGAATTAGGTGTAGCTTCTTCAAAATTGACGGAAAGTTAATTCTACTCATTTGAAAAAAGTTTTGGACTCAGTGTTGAAGGTAATGGTTAATTAAATACCTCATTACTTCCACTTTAATGGAGTAAGTTCATATACTGTAGATTAGTTTTTTAACTCAAATGCTTTGTAGCCATCTGTTTCCTCAAACGGTTTGAGTTGTCTTCATTTCTTGGGTTTTACTGTGCTCAAATGGCTTCATTTACTCAAATGGAATTATTTCACAGTACTCATTAAGATTAGTTTTGGAACTTAAATGGTTTGTAACAATTGGTTTCCTCAAATGGTTTAAGTTACTTTTACTTTTTGAGTTTTAAAGTGCAGCAATTCTCCAAAAAATATTAATATTAATGGTTATTGTATATTAAATTGAAAAAAAAAAATGTGTAAAACCATTAAAGTTTGAGCTAATTGTTATTTCTGGGTGAACTAATCATTTAACCCTAACCTTAACCAGTCTACCAATGCTCTAAAGCAGGGGTGCTCAAACTTTTTTCTTATAATGGCCAAAAATTCAAACTTGATTAAGGCTAGTGGGCCAAAGATAAATATAGTTGCCATGTCTAATTTCCTCATTTATTTAATAATATTTAAAAGCAACTAGAAAACCTAGCTTTATATGAACTATTTTTACAATCTCGGTCACACTTTATTTTGATGGTCCCTTTAACTCATTTTGTTGAATTTAAGTTACATTGCATCTACATTCCAACTAATTCTCATTGAATTATAAGTAGACTGTTAGGTTGGGGTTAGGGTTAGTGTAATTTGACATATCCCTACAAAGTTTCTTATAGTCAGTTAAATTTCTGTTGAAGGAGCAGTATCAGCAGATATTACACAGACAGTCTACTAATACTCAAATGAGAAGTAATTGGCATGTCGTTGCAATGCAACTTTACCAACAAAATGTGCAATAGGGACCATCAAAATAAAGTGTTATCACAATCTCTTCTATAACAGAATGGAGTTACACTAGTTTTTGCCTTGATTTGCTCACCGATGTCTTTTGCATAGTCCTCTATCTGTTGAGTAACCTTATTTACATATCAAAAAATCTGATTCATTTACATTTAATTGACACATTCAATTTCATTTTTTTTATGTAGCTCAGCAATAAAACAAACAAACAAAAAAGTTAATGTCAAATTAGAAATCTCTTTTAAAGGCATTCAGCCCAACCCTCTCCATCCTTCTCACTCTCTTCTCTGATAGGATGGTGGGCCAAATCAAAGGATACAATGGGCCAACTTTAGCCCGCGAGCCCTACTTTGGGCGTCTCTGCTGTAAAGGGAGGTAGCTGATATGTCCTTGCTAAGTTAGTAAACAAAATGTCTAAGGGGGACGATCAAAACTAATGTATAAAAGTTCAATTTTACCAGCACTGAAACATTTAGAGTGACTCTATAGTTCACTGAAAGCTTATCATCAGCAAGTTTATTCAACACAAATACCTCTACAGAAGACATGCTTCAATCACCAATGAATCAGTCTTTTGTTATTTAGTAAGTTTATCTTTTAGAAGACACGTTGACAGTGTGTGATCCCTGGGGTTTACCAGGTTCATAGTGTTGGTTTTCATCACACTCTAGCAGTATTCTCTAAAGGTAATCAAGAGTTCAACACATGCTATTTTTCCAAGCTGTCAAGATTGACAATGTGATTTAAAAATGTGCTGAACTCCTCAGTGTGTGTGTGTGTGTGTGTGTGTGTGTGTGTGTGTGTGTGTGTGTGTGTGTGTGTGTGTGTGTGTGTGTGTGTGTGTGCGTGCGTGTGCGTGTGTGTGTGTGTGTGTGTGTGTGTGTGTGTGTGAAGACTCTGAAATGACCAGAGAATTGCAAGATGACCTTACTTTCTTTACATTGTCAGTTGTCCTGTCATATATAGCACTGGGCTGAGGAATGCCGTCTGCAGAAAGAACTGACATATATTTTCCCTTTCTTCCCTATACCCTTTCCTGTCTCTCCTCATTTTCCCTTTCTCTTTTCTCTCTCCTCTCTTCTTTATTCTCCGTAGCCGCTCTGTCAGCTGTTGAAGGCACAAACTGCATCTGCAGGAGCCCCTGTAACATGACTCGATACAACAAAGAGCTTTCCATGGTCAAGATCCCCAGTAAAACATCTGCACGCTACCTGGAGAAGAAGTTCAACCGATCCGAGAAATATATTACGTGAGTGTTAAAAGCCTTTTTCCTTTCTAATACATCAAAAAGGCTTTGAAATCTGTGTCCTCTGAAGTTTTTCCTTTTTTTTTCCTGCATCTTGCGACTTCACCACTTTTCAAACTTTTTAATTGTTGTCCTCGTAATACATTTCCCTGGTTAACTTTTACCTCATTACTGCCACCAATTTGCAAAATTACCAGTTAATGTACCACCTCATATACAAGATCACAGAGACCAGGAGCTTGTTAATGATCACACGCCATTCCTTTTCTGCCAAGAATGAGTTCTGGTGTTATTAGGTTTGGGTGAAAAAGAACTGAATGAAGATTTTGCTTTGTTTTATTCACAGGTTTGAAGGGAATTTGATATGAATCAGAAGCAACCCATGCTTATTCTGATTACGTACCTCTATATACATTTCTGGAAAGAGCAAAATACGTCCCAGGAGCTATGTTTTTTTTTCTCTTTTTTTGCCTTTTTTGTTTTCAGGAATCCATCAGAGGTCGTTGAGTATGCTTTTTCAGATCACAAATTTCTCTCACGAGCAGTAAGGTCTGTCTGCAGTCTGCAAGACAGGGGTGTAACATGAAGGGTCCTTAGGGGCATAACTTGTAGTACATTAGAGGCGTAACTTGGAGCTATGCAGACATGTCAAACTATGTTGTCGGCAAGATGGCGCTGTACATCAGTTATTAACATCTAGACCTACTCCACACCTAAACCCCAACTATCACGGTTATTAACGTCTATACCTACCACAACCCTAAACCCAACCATCAATTATTAACGTCTACACCTTTCACAAACCTAAACCCAACCATCAGTTATTAATGTCTATACCTACCACAACCTTAAACCCATCCATCAGTTATTAACGTCTACACCTTTCACAAACGTAAACTCAACCATCAGTTATTAACATCTACACCTTTCACAAACCTAAACCCAACCATCAGTTATTAATGTCTACACCTTTCCCAAACCTAAACCCAACCATCAGTTATTAATGTCTACACCTTTCCCAACCCTAAACCCAACCATCAGTTATTAATGTCTACACCTTTCACAACCCTAAACCCAACCATCAGTTATTAATGTCTACACCTTTCCCAAATCTAAACCCAACCATCAGTTATTAATGTCTACACCTTTCACAAACCTAAACCCAACCATCAGTTATTAACGTCTACATTTTTCCCAAACCTAAACCCAACCATCAGTTATTAACGTCTATACCTACCACAACCCTAAACCCAACCATCAGTTATTAACGTCTACACCTTCCCCAACCCTAAACCCAACCATCACAGTTATTAACATCCACACCTTCCCAAACCCTAAACCAACCATCATAGTTATTAATGTCTACACCTTCCACAACTCAAACCCAACCATCACAGTTTTTAACGGACAGCCGTGAGTTGCAAACTTGACATGCTCGCCATTGTACTGTTATTTGCAACCACAGGGGGCGACGCCAAAGAAGGCTAACTATCATGACAAAACGGATGAAGAAGACATCCTCCACTCCAGCGAGTGGAGTTGCTAGTTGAATAAACATAATAATGTATCAAATGAATTGGTTGTGGAAAAAACTCATGAAAACATTTGATGAAAATGTTCTCTGATAAGTATTTCCACCATCTTGCTAACAACATCTAACTGCAAGTTACACCTCTAACTTACTACAAGTTGCACCCCTTCATCTTACGCCCCCGTCTTGCAGTTCGCAGACAGAGACACTTGCTCACAAGTGCCATTCGCATCAGCTTTTCTCATGTAAATTCACCAGAGGCCACTGTCGACTGACTGAGTGACTGAGTGACTGACCAACTGACCGATTCCCCCCATCTTCCCCCTTCCCTAAACCCAACCAAAAGTGTTTTAAAAAACACTGATTGACTCGCCCACCCCCTTCCCTAAACCAAACCTCAGTGTTTTGAAAAGCAATCCAGAAAAAGAAAAGCACCCTGATTTTTGCCACATTTTCAGATTTTACCACGTTCTCACCCTGTTATTTACTTTTTTAGCTTTTGTTTTTGTTTTACCTGCTTTCTGGTTTTCACCATACTCAAACTATTTTGTCACAGTCAACGCTGCTCTGCATCTTAAGTTCGCCAACATATATGTCGAGCTACCGGACAAACTGGTAACAATGGAAAAGCCCTCCATACAGAGGGAAGCAGTCAGCTGGTAAGCAAGAAAAGGAAAGGTGTCATACCGCCCCGTAGCGTTAGCTTTAAAGACAAAATGCAGTCTTTCGTACTTCTGGCTACATAATTCATTTTCAGAATGAGCCTATGTTGATCAGAGGGGTGTTGTATTGAAATGGTAAAAATTAGATTTATTTTTTAAAAAAGCATGTAACAACAACAACAATAAAGTATAATAATAATGTAGAAATGTATACTAATGTATAATAATTTTTTAAGCTCACCAAATCTGAATTTATTTAATATATGCATATATGGAACTATAGAAAAATGTTAAGAGACAACCGAAAATGTTCAGTTTCTCTCAATTAAAAACTGATAATTATGTATTTGAGTTAAACATAATCTTTGTCCTATTCTGTAAACTAGTTATGACATTATTTCTAAATCTGAAATAAAAATGTAATTTAGAGAATTTTAAAGACATGTTTACATTCATTTTATGCAACACATGATATGTGTTCTTATTTCCAACCAATGTTCTTATTTCAGTAGAATTAAAATATCAATACTGTGTGGTATAACCTGATTTTTTTTAACCTTCATGTCGTAAATCGGGTTAATCTGACCGATTTAATCTTAAATCACTGCTAAAATTAAAAATATTGTGTTTTACATCTGATTGCCTAAAGGCCTCATGCTATCCTCCACACTATGCACTGAAACACATAAAAAAGAGGGTTGATCACATCTTTCATTGAGTTTTGAGTGTTATAATCAACCTTGTTACACCAGTGCTGTTCCTGGTCAAAAGTGACCGCCGTAGAAAATGAATGGGTATCCAGACTACATTCATCAGACAGAAAACATCCACACCACCTCAACTCACTCACTCACATCCATATTTCTGACTGAACAATGTCTTTTGCAGGTACTCATCTCTTTCTTGCACTTATGTGTGATCCTCCCACATGATTACCTCCATGACATTACGTGTTCATTTTTAATACATTTTCAGTACCTGCTTGTATTTTCATTGCAGTTATGTTGTCTAATTCTACACTGTAAAAAATAAATGAATATTTAGTCTTGACAGCATATGTTTTTAGGTCATTGTAACTTATTAAACTAAGTTAATCATGTTTTAACTTAATTTTATAAGTTATGGAAGCAGTTTTAAGTCAGTTTAACATAATAAAAGTTCAATGGGCTCATAAGGTAAATCTGATTTAGCTTAAAAAATAAAGGCAACCAGGTTTTTTCATGTTAAACACTACTTTGAGAAAATGTTTACAGCTAAAGAATGTTGAATAAAAATGTGCTAATTTATGAGCACATGAACAGACCGGCCAATTTTGATGGGGAACACTAAGGTAAGGGGCATGAGGTGAACATGACAGGATGATTAATCATGACAAATCCTAACATTTGTTATACTGATCAATTGTTATTTTCTGAAAAAAATACAAGCACAATGGCAAATCATTTTTTGTGAAATTTGAAAAAATACTTTAGTCTTCAGTATCACATATTGCTTAAGATACCATTCTAATATGATGAATTAAAGCCAAAAATAAATTTGTTGATTTAATTATGTATTGAAAACTGGATCATTTATTGTAACCAATTATTTTTATTCCTTAATTTTAATACAATGTTTAACTGAAAATATGCACCTTTAATATCACAAATTGTGTTACTATTTAATGAATCATTGCTGAATTCAATCATTTTTTAAATAAATGAATTAAACAATTAATAAAACAAATCTAAACTGATCTCTTCACTGATATTTATTTGTTATTTTGAATTGTTTCATTTACTTGCTGTGTAGCCATTCATATACAGTTGAAATTAGAATTATTAAACCCCCTTAAACATTTTTTTTTCTTTATTTAAATATTTCCCAAATGATGTTTAACAGAGCAAAGAAATTTTCACAGAATGTCTGCTATTTTTTTCTTCTGGAGAAAGTCTTATTTGTTTTATTTGGGCTAGAATAATTTTTTCTAGAATAATTTTTTTATTTAAACCATTTAAAGGTCAAAATTTTAGCCCTTTTTTTAGCTATTTTTTATTTCGATAGTCTACAGAACAAACCATCGTTATACATTAACTTGCCTAAATACCATAACCTGCCTAGTTGACCTAATTAACCTAGTTAAGCCTTTAAATGTCACTTTAAGCTGTATAGAAGTGTCTTGAAAAAGATCTAATCAAATATTATTTACTGTCATCATGGCAAAGATAAAATGAATCAGTTATTAGAAATGAGTTATTAAAACTATTATGTTTAGAAATGTGTTGAGAAAAAATCTTCTCTCAGTTAAACAGAAATTGGGGGGAAAAAAACAGGGGGGCTAAAAAATCAGGGGGGTTATATTCAGGGGTATTAATTCTGACTTGTATATCCAAGAAAGTTATAAAGTAGAACTTGACTCAAAGCTGTCTTTTGACAAAAAAAAAAAAAAAAAACGAAAATTTTGCCTAAAACAAACTCTAGCCTCTGTGTTGTTTGCTATTTGAAATGTTAGACATGCTTCTAGACAATAAAAGTGGCATTAGCACACAGGACATTTGATGTGCCTCTCAGACATATTTATTTTTCCTCCAGACATTTAGCTGACAAGTTGAGAACACTTTTGCTTTGTGTCAAGAACATTCGGGGAGTTGTTCTTCAATATACTGACAGATATCGCATCTTCTTCATTCATTAGTTCATTGTCATTGCGATAAGCATGTGATTGATGTGTCTGAAACGTGGAGCTATAGGAAAACTGACTTTCTACTTCTTTCTCTTTCTCTCTCTCTCTCTCTCTCTCTCTCTTACACACTCACACACAGACGCACACACACACACAAACACACACACACACACACACACACACACACACACACACACACACACACACACACACACACACATACACACATGTTTCTCAAGCACAGAGTAAATTAAATCAGCATAAAGCAAACAGCATATAATCACTCTGGTGTCCCACTAGAGAGATATGCTTCTCTAGACTGCTTCATTTTATTATGATGAGGAAAAAAATGTTGTTTACTTTTCCACCACACATAAACACTGTCATGCCAAGATACTCGGCTAACATACTGTTTTCAGTGTACTGTATAGTATGGAAGTATGTGATTTCAAATGCTCTTGATTATTTGACCCCTAGCAGCCATGATGTTTTGGTCATATATATATATATATATATATATATATATATATATATATATATATATATATATATATATATATATATATATATATATATATGCAACAGGACTTCACTGTGGGTTGAGCTGCCACATATTAGGCAACAGAAAAAAAAAAAAAAAATAATATATATATATATATATATATATATATATATATATATATATATATATATATATATATATATATATATATATATATACATATATTATTATTTTTTTCTTTTTCTTTTTCTGTTGCCTAATATGTGGCAGCTCAACTCACAGTGAAGTCCTGTTTCACATAGACTAAACATAAAATGATATAATTTTTGTGGAAAGCTTTTTTGAATATTTTGCAACATTTGATTCAGATTTCAGAGTAGATGAACACAGTCTATTTTCAAATAGCCAATGTTCTTATTTCAGTAGGATTAAAATATCAATACTTTGTGGTATAACCCTGATTTTTTTTTAACCTTCATATCGTAAATCTGGTTAATCTGACCAATTTAGTCTACTTTAAATTTGTGCTACTGTAATTGTTTGATGCTTTGGAATATAAACTAAACCACCAATAGGTGGCAGCAAACCATAGTGCCAACAAGTGAGTCACTGAATCATTCAGTCAAAAGATTTAAATGGCCACTTTGTTCAGGAGCAAAGTGACTGTTTTTAAATGCGAGTCATTTTTTTAGAACCGTTTATTTTACAAATTATTACTCTGAGGTGAAGGAATGGTAAAATACACTGTAAAAATGCTGCCTTCTTCATGGTATCCCAACACAAATTAAAGAGCACCTATGATGAACTTTTGTAACTTTTGTAAGCTCTTTGGACAGAACTGTGTGTATTTATAGTGTGTCAACTGTCATTTTGGGGTGATAGAAACACAGTAAGTCACTTTTTTTAAAATTACCTGGCATTAAAATAGGACCCAAATCTCAGGGATTTTGAGGCCCACCACAACCCTGAAGCAGGAGTGCAATTTACCCCGCCCACCGAATTGATTGACAGGTGCCATGTCTCCATAATAACATTGTCACCTTAGAATTATAAGGTTCTATCTGATATTTTTGTCAAAATTGAGTTATTGACATATTCTTATTAAATGACAACTTATTTACATTATGGGATGTTTTTACAAGTTGTCGGCATTTTAAGACTTTTTATTTAAAAAACAAATATTACACACATACTGTTTGCTTTGGAATGCAAATATCTCAATAGCTCAATATCTCAAAGTCATTCAGAATGCAGATAAAACCTTATAATTCCAAGGTGAGGACATGTACACACATGTCCACAGAACATCAGTTGCAAAGAAACTGGGATTAAGACATATGTTACAACCTCCTGTGATTCGCTGCACCTCAGGAATTAATTTTATGAGTTTAAGATGTAATAAAAACGGAGCATGTTTATAATAAAAAGATCAAAATTCTTAACCGCTACAATCACCACAGCCACAGGTGTCAGTAAACATGCATATTTATATATGTGTGTGTTTGTGTGTGTGTGTGTGTGTGTGTGTGTGCGTGTGTGTGTGTGTGTGTGTGTGTGTGTTTATGTGTGTGTGTGTATGCGTGTGCGTGCGTGTGTGTGTGTGTGTGTGTGTGTGTGTGGGTGGGTGGGTGTGTGTACTGCAAACAACGTTTGTGTGTGACTCATCATTTCAGAAAGGCTTAAATAAACTCTATCACAAATACATCAAATAAACGTACTTGGTATTTTTGACTAATGAGCTGTATTTTAGCTTCATCCGAGTCTGTCTCTGTCACTGTGCTGTTTATCTGACGTAACACATGATGAGAAGCAGACACGCATGTAGGAGCAGTTGGCAGGGAGAAGCAGCTCATTTTCATTTAAAGCCACAGGCTACAAAAACAGCTACAGAACACTCAGACACCAAAATGTGCAAATTCTGGATACAAAAATAAATTATCTGATGGGTATTTTGAGCTGAAACTTTTCAGACACATTCTGAAGACACCAAAGGATTATCTTACATTTTGTAAAAGGGGTAAAATAGGTGCCCTTTTTTACAAAGTTTTTTACAAATTTAAGTGGATTGAACAAAAAATAATTAAGTTGTCCCCAAAAAACTTAAGAACTAGAATAAGTAGTTTGAACAAGCAGAAAAATAATATTTTGAGCTTATGTGTT